>NC_082714.1:90918865-91186365 GCF_030144855.1 Hypanus sabinus | reverse complement strand
ACACACACACACACTCACACACACACTCACTCACACGCACACTCACACACACAATCACACTCTCACACTCACTCACACACACTCACTCACACACACTCTCTCACTCACACAGTCTCTCTCACACTCACTCACACTCTCTCTCACACACTCACACACACACTCTCACACTCACTCACACACACTCTCACACTCACACACACTCTCATACTCACTCACACACACACTCTCACTCACATACACACACTCTCACACTCACACACACACTCTCACACTCACTCACACACACTCTCACACTCACTCACACAGTCTCACACTCACTCACACACACTCTCTCACTCACACACACACACACTCTCACTCACTCACACACACTCTCTCACTCACACACACAGTCTCTCTCTCACTCACTCACACACACTCTCTCACTCACACACACACAGTCTCTCTCTCTCACTCACTCACATTCTCTCTCACACACTCACACACACTCTCACACTCACTCACACACACACTCTCACACTCACTCACACACACTCTCACACTCACTCGCACACTCACTCACACACTCTCACACTCACTCACACACACACTCTCACACTCACTCACACACTCTCTCTCACACTCACACACACACTAACACACTCTCACACACACACTCACTCACACACACAATCACACTCTCACACACAATCACACACTCTCACACTCACTCACACACACTCTCACACTCACTCTCACACTCACTCACACACATACTCTCACTCACATACACACACTCTCACACTCACACACACACTCTCTCACTCACTCACACACACTCTCACACTCACTCACACACTCTCACACTCACTCACACACACTCTCACTCACACACAGTCTCTCTCACACTCACTCACACTCTCTCACACACTCACACACACACACTCACACTCACTCACACACACTCTCTCACTCACACACACACTCTCTCACACACTCACTCACACACACAATCACACTCTCACACACAATCACACACTCTCACACTCACTCACACACACTCTCACACTCACTCACACACACACTCTCACTCACATACACACACTCTCACACTCACACACACTCTCACACTCACTCACACACACTCTCACTCACACACACTCACTCACACACACTCTCTCACTCACACACAGTTTCTCTCACACTCACTCACACTCTCACTCACACACACACACACTCTCACACTCACTCTCACACTCACTCGCACACACACTCTCACTCACTCACATACACACACTCACACACACAATCACACACTCACACACACACATTCACACACACACTCACACACACACTCTCTCACACACACTCGCAATCACTCACACACTCTCACACTCACTCACACACACACTCTCACTCACATACACACACTCTCACACTCACACACACACTCTCACACTCACTCACACACACTCTCACACTCACTCACACAGTCTCACACTCACTCACACACACTCTCTCACTCACACACACACACACTCTCACTCACTCACACACACTCTCTCACTCACACACACAGTCTCTCTCTCACTCACTCACACACACTCTCTCACTCACACACACACAGTCTCTCTCTCTCACTCACTCACATTCTCTCTCACACACTCACACACACTCTCACACTCACTCACACACACACTCTCACACTCACTCACACACACTCTCACACTCACTCGCACACTCACTCACACACACACTCTCACACTCACTCACACACTCTCTCTCACACTCACACACACACTAACACACTCTCACACACACACTCACTCACACACACACTCACACACAATCACACTCTCACACACAATCACACACTCTCACACTCACTCACACACACTCTCACACTCACTCTCACACTCACTCACACACATACTCTCACTCACATACACACACTCTCACACTCACACACACACTCTCTCACTCACTCACACACACTCTCACACTCACTCACACACTCTCACACTCACTCACACACACTCTCACTCACACACAGTCTCTCTCACACTCACTCACACTCTCTCACACACTCACACACACACTCTCACACTCACTCACACACACTCTCTCACTCACACACACACTCTCTCACACACTCACTCACACACACAATCACACTCTCACACACAATCACACACTCTCACACTCACTCACACACACTCTCACACTCACTCACACACACACTCTCACTCACATACACACACTCTCACACTCACACACACTCTCACACTCACTCACACACACTCTCACTCACACACACTCACTCACACACACTCTCTCACTCACACACAGTTTCTCTCACACTCACTCACACTCTCACTCACACACACACACACTCTCACACTCACTCTCACACTCACTCGCACACACACTCTCACTCACTCACATACACACACTCACACACACAATCACACACTCACACACACACATTCACACACACACTCACACACACACTCTCTCACACACACTCACAATCACTCACACACTCTCACACTCACTCACTCACTCACTCACTCACACACTCACTCTCTCACTCACTCACTCACACACTCTCACACTTACACTCACTCACACACACTCACATACACACACTCTCACTACACTCTCACCCATACACACACATTCTCACACACACTCACACACACTCATACATACACATACTCACGTACACACACACTCACGTACACACACACTCACATACACACACTCACATACACACACTCTCTCTCACACACACTCACACCCTCATACACACACACCCATACACACATACATACTGACACACACACTCACACTCTCACACTCACACACACACTCTCTCACACACTCTCACACTTACACTCACTCACACACACTCACATACACACACTCTCACTACACTCTCACCCATACACACACATTCTCACACACACTCACACACACTCATACATACACATACTCACTCACTCACACACTCACTCTCTCACTCACTCACTCACACACTCTCACACTTACACTCACTCACACACACTCACATACACACACTCTCACTACACTCTCACCCATACACACACATTCTCACACACACTCACACACACTCATACATACACATACTCACGTACACACACACTCACGTACACACACACTCACATACACACACACTCACATACACACACACTCACACACATACACTCTCACACACACATACTCTCACACACCATTCTCACATACACACACTCACATACACACACTCTCTCTCACACACACTCACACCCTCATACACACACACCCATACACACATACATACTGACACACACACTCACACTCTCACACTCACACACACACTCTCACACACACACTCTCTCACACACACACTCACACTCTCACTCTCATACACACACAGACACACTCACACACACACTCATACACACACTCACACTCTCACTCTCATACACACAGACACACTCACACTCGCACACACACTCATACACACACATACGTACAGACAGATACGCACACACACACATATACACACAGATACACACACTCACACACATATACACACACACTCACACACATATACACACTCACACAGACTCACACACATATACACACAGACACACACACTCACACACACACTCTCTCTCTCACTCACACACACTCTCTCAAACTCACTCACACTCTCACACTCACTCACACACACTCACACTCACTCACACACTCTCACACTCACTCGCACACACTCACATACACACACTCACACACACAATCACACACTCTCACACTCACTCACACACACTCTCACACTCACTCACACTCGCTCACACTCACACACACTAACACACTCTCACACACACACACTCACACACACACATTCACACACACACTCATACACACACACTCACACACACACTCTCTCACACACACTCACACACTCTCACACTTACACTCACTCACACACACTCACATACACACACTCTCACTACACTCTCACCCATACACACACATTCTCACACACATATACACACACACTCACACACATATACACACTCACACAGACTCACACACATATACACACAGACACACACACACTCACTCACTCACTCACTCACACACACACACACACACACACACACACACACACACACACACACACACACACACACACACACACACACACACTCACTCAGAGCTCTGGTCTGGCTGGAATGCTTTGGACTCTGGGGCAAACTTTCCAGACTGCTGGAAGTTTTCAAAATGTCTTCATTTATATAGCAGGGTGACCGGCCCTTCTGACCCAACAGGACCATATGGCCCATGTGCCCAATTAACCAGTGCAGCTTTGGGCTGTGGGGGGATACCTGATCACCCGGAGGAAACCCACATGGTCACATACACACTCCTGGCAGACAGAGGCAGGAATTGACCCAGGTCACTGGTGCCAACTTCTATTAATTCAGCAGATGCTGGAAATCGAGAGGAACACACACAAAATGCTGGAGGAACTCAGCAGGTCCTGTGGAGGGGAGTAAAGATGCATGCGTCAGGATGCTCTTTATCAATGACAGCTCAGCATTCAATACCGTCACCCCCTCAAAACCAGTCGTTAAGCCCCAAGTCTTTGTACCTCCTTGTGCAACTGGATCCTGGATTTCCTCACTTGCAGACCCCAGTCAGCTGGGATTGACAACAACATCTCCTCCACGATCTCCATCAGCACAGGTGCCCCACGGGGCTGTGTGCTGAGCCCCCTGCTCTACTCACTTTACACTCACAACTGTGTGGAGACCATTGTCATAGGCAAATCAAAGGTGGTGATGAATCAGTATATATTGAAAATCTGGCTGAGTGGTGTCACAACAACCTCTCAGTCAATGTCAGGAAGACTGCAGAGCTTACCATAGACTCCAGGAGGTGGAAACCTGCTGTGCACGAGCCTGTCCTCTGAGGTGGTACTATTTCAGAGACCAGGCACTCGACTTCCTTATGAGTCTGCTGACAACAATAACTTCTGACAAACTTTTACTGGGCTCTTTAGTGTGTCTTGCTTTGTGTCTGTTTGTAAGCAGACAAATCTCCGGGTTGTATAATTTATACAGACTTTGATAATAAATGTACTTTGAGCTGGGTGGTGGAGAGACAGTGACTGGTTGCATCACAACCTGGTATGGGGACACCAATGCCTTTGAATGGGAAACCCTACACAAGGTAGTGGATTCGGCCCAGTACATCACTGGTCAACCATTGAGCACATCCACAGGAAAGGTTGCCATAGAAAAGCAGCATTCATCACCAGAGATCCTCACCACCCAGGCCATGCTCCTTTCTGACTGGGAGAAGGTACAGGAGCCTCAGGACCCACACCACCAGGTTCAAGAACAGTTACCACCCCTCGACCATTGTGCTCTTGGACAAGGGGATAACTACACTCACTGAGGTGTTCCCACAGCCAATGATCTCACCTTAAGGACCCTTTACCTTGTTATTTTGTGCTCTCATTAGTTATTGCTATTTATTTATATTTGCATTTGCACAGTTTGTTGTCTCACTCTGGTTGATCCTGTTACAGTTACTATTCTATAGATTTGCTGAGTGTTCCCACAGGGAAATGAATCTCGGGGCTGTATGTGGTGTTATATATGTACTCTGATAATAGAATTAACTTTGAACTTTGAAACTGTTGGTGCTGTGGCCCAAGACCACCCCCTTTCAGGACTGGAAAGACGGGGGCAGCAGCTGGAGGAAGAAGGTGGGGAAGTGGGGAAGGAGAGGCTGGAAATTGGTAGGTGAGACCAGGTGAGGGGGGGAGAGGGGAGGAAGTGAGAAGCTGGGAGGGGATGGGTGGGAGAGGAAGGAGTCTGATAGGAGAGGAGAGTGGACCGTGGGAGAGGGGAAGTGGGGGGAGGCGATGGGCAGGTGAGGGACTGAAGGGGAACCGGAGCTGGTAATGGAGAAAGTGAGGAGGAGGTGGGGGGGGGGGGAGATCAGTGTTCATGCCACCAGGCTGGAGGCTGCCCAGATGGAGTACAACGTGTTGCTCCTCCAACCCGAATTGAAATGAGAAGCCTCCTGGAGATCTTGCCTTTTGTGGCTGGTGAAGGGAAGGTGCTTGATGGGTGTTGCAGTTGTGCAGGGAGTTGGGGAGACCACGCCTGGAACTCGTGATGATTTTGGCTTCCTTGCGTTTGGTAAGATATGGTAGCGCATTGGGACAGCGCGAAGGGGATTCAGCAGGCTCGTTGGGTTGTCCTGCCAAGACAGACCAGGCAGCTTCGGGCCAGGCTCTGTGCAGTTTAGCAGTCCGAGGGCTGTCCTTACTCAAATGTACTCAATCCCAGAGGGAGTCCCCAGCACGGGACACAGCTGCAAGAATTGCCCCGCAGTGGGTCGCCAGCGGCCCGGGTTCGATTCCTGTACTTGTGGAGTTGGAGGTTGTTCCCCCACGCCAGGTCTGGGGCCGTCTGGATTGAGTTTCTGCTCCGAGGCCACGCTGAGTGCTCTCGGCACAGTGACTGGCAAAATACCTCACTCTCCTGGAATGATTCAACCCAGCCGGCTCCATGGCAACGGGGTTAAATAGTCACGGAATTTCACTCTCGTTTCACAGCCAACTCCCACATTATCTCCAAGGACGAGGCTGGAATTCCTCAACACCTTGCCAGCTATGCTGATACAGCCCTCTCTCCCCCACCCCCTCTCCACACACCCCTCTCTCCCCCTCCCATGCACCCTCCCCCTCTCTCCCCCATCTCCCCATACCCCTCTCCCCTTCTCCCCCTCTCATCCTCCTCCCCCTCACCCTCCTACACCCTCTCAACCTCCTCGCCTTCCCTCCTTGCCCTCTCACTCTCTCCCCCACCCCCTCTCCACACACCCCTCTCTCCCCCTCCCATGCACCCTCCCCCTCCCTCTCTCCCCCATCTCCCCATACCCCTCTCCCCTTCTCCCCCTCCTCCCTCTCTCCCTCTCCACACACCCCTCTCTCCCCCTCCCATGCACCCTCCCCCTCCCTCTCTCCCCCATCTCCCCATACTCCTCTCCCCTTCTCCCCCTCCTCCCTCTCTCCCTCACCCCCTCTCCACACACCCCTCTCTCCCCCTCCCATGCACCCTCCCCCTCCCTCTCTCCCCCATCTCCCCATACCCCTCTCCCCTTCTCCCCCTCCTCCCTCTCTCCCTCACCTCCTCTCCACACACCCCTCTCTCCCCCTCCCATCCACCCTCCCCCTCCCTCTCTCCCCCATCTCCCCATACCCCTCTCCCCCTCCTCCCTCTCCCTCTCATCCTCCTCCCCCTCACCCTCCTACACCCTCTCAACCTCCTCGCCTTCCCTCCTTGCCCTCTCACTCTCTCCCCCACCTTCCCCCTCCTCATCCCCTCGATCTGTCAATTTCTGTGTCTTTTCCCTCCCACCACCCCTGCCCGACTACCTGTCTCCCGACAAAGAGACAACTAACTGAAACTAGGGTATTTGTCCTTTGTGCTTTGCTCTCTTCTCCTGTTAATGTTTATCGGAATCCGTGATCCTTCCGGAGAATTTCACCGGAACACAAGTGCATCGTGGCCTAGTTTTACAAGGGTGCCGAGACAGGTTAGATACTAGCCCCTGGTGCTGCCCTTCGGGATAGAATCTCGGGTATTGACAGAAGTTTTAAAATACAATATGATTTGATGGCATGATGACTCGCTGGACAGAACGGAATATTTGGGGCGCGGAGAACGAGCAAACAGAAGCTGTAGTTAATGTCAGTGGCTCCAGCAGAATACTATGCAGCTTTTTGTGCTCAGATCCTTCGGGAAGGACGTTCCTGTTAATGTTTGTCAGACTTCATAACCCTCAGAGAGAAGTTCACCCAAATATACCAGCGCACCACGGCTAGAAAATACCCGGATACTAGCTGAAAGATGATCCGGTTCTTGGACCAAGGTGTAGGTCTGGACCTTGGCATTTCTCCACCGGAACTCACCGAATGTCTCCTATTCAGCATCAGAGCTCGGTGTGACAACAGTACAGCACGTCGCAGGAACTGGGGACCCCTCTGTGAGGCACTTCTCACTGCCTTGGTAAAGCAGCCGGCAGAGTCAATGACCCCTCCCACCCAGACGTTACCTCTCCTCCCCTCTCCCATCGGGCAGGAGATAACGAAAGCCTGAAAGGCTCGAGGGCCGGTGGATTGCGAGGTTTCTAATGATGTGCTTTCCCGCAGGACGTGCCTAGGCTGAGACTGACATTACAGACTGAAGAGGACCCAACATGGAGGGATCAAGCCAAAAGAAAGGTGGGTAGCTCGTCCCCGACCCCCTCAGTTCCCTGTCCTGGGACAGTAGATGCGGCGTGAGGATGGGGCTTGGGTCAAGTGCTAGTTTTAGTAAGAGCGTCAAAGGATACTGGGGAGAATATTCAAGATTGTTTAATGTCATTTCCAGTACGTAAGTATAAAGGAGAACAAAATAAATGTTACTCCGGATCCGGTAAAGTGCAACAAAATCAGATAAAGAACACAATAATAGAAAAACACAATAAATATGACCGGTTCTATAATCAACACACGCAAAATGCTGGAGGAACGCAACAGGCCAGGCAGCATCTATAGGGACAAGTACAGTTGACGTTTTGGGCCTGTGAGTCGGCTGGTGTGGTATACTGCGTCTGGTGCTCCCAGTGTGTCCTTTTATATATTGGTGAGACCCGACGCAGACTGGGAGACCGTTTCACTGAACACCTACGCTCGGTCCGCCAGAGAAAGCAGGATCTCCCAGTGGCCACACATTTTAATTCCACATCCCATTCCCATTCTGATATGTCTATCCATGGTCGCCTCTACTGTCAAAATGAAGGCAAACTCAGGTTGGAGGAATAACACCTTCTATTCCGTCTGGGTAGCCTCCAACCTGATGGCATGAACATTGATTTCTCTAACTTCCATTAATGCCCCTCCTCCCCTTCTTACCCCATCCCTTATTCATTCATTCATTTATCTCCCCCACCTTTTTTTCTTTTTTTTTCTCTCTGCCCCTCTCACTATCACTCCTTGCCTGTTCTCCATCTCCCTCTGGTGCTCCCCTCCCCCTTTCTTTCTCCCTGGGCCTCCTGCCCCATGATCCTTTCCCTTCTCCAGCTCTGTATCCCTTTCGCCAATCACCTTTCCAGCTCTCAGCTTCATCCCTCCCCCTCCGGTCTTCTCCTATCATTTTGGATCTCCCCTCCCCCTCCCACTTGCAAATCTCTTACTATCTTTTCTTTCGGTTGGTCCTGACGAAGGGTCTCGGCCCAAAACGTCAACAGTGCTTCTCCTGGCCTGATGCTGCCTGGCCTGTTGCGTTTCACCAGCACTTTGTGTTGCTTGAATTTCCAGCATCTGCAGATTTCCTCGTGTTAGACAGGTTCTATACATAGATTGATTGTATGTCCATAAAGTGACGAGTGCCTGTCTGTTAGGTGACTGTACATTGGACTGAAGGGTCTATTTCTGTGAAATATAACTCTGAGACTGTGTGATGAGGGACAGTCGCTCTCTGTAAGAGCCCTACTCTAACCTGCTTATTGTGAGACTTTGACCTCTCCTACTTCCAGCCTGTGGGAAGAGCTTATGCTGTTGTCTCATCCCGGAACAGCGGAGATGAACCGTGGGACTGGGAGCAGGATCGACCAGCCAACGAAGCCAGCAAAGTACGTACAACATCTGTGCGCCTCTCCCTTTCTGTAAGGTGCTCTTTAAACCCTCTCTGTCTGAGCATTAGGGAGCAGTACACATGCTCCTGTCTGTGTCAGTGGTGTTCAGGTCGAGGGGGTTGAGAATTTCAAGTTCCCAAGGGTGAGCATCCTAGTCCAACCACGTAGACGTCATGGCCCCTCCCCTCCATGGACTCTGTCCTCACGTCCCGCTGCCTCAGTGAACCGAAGACGCCCCCACCCAGACAGTCTGTCATCTCCCCCTCCCTTCGGGCAGAACATACAAAAGCCTGAAAGCACGAACCCCCAGGATCAAGGACAGCTTCTGTCCTACTGTTATGAGACACTTAAACGGACCTCCTGTGTGATAAGGTAGACACTTGGCCTCACAACTTACCTCATTATGATTTTGTACTTTACCGGCACTGCACTCTCTCTGCAGTTGTGTTTTATTCTGTATTGTTACTGTTTGACCTTGTTCTACCTTGATGCACTGTGATCTGATCAGTTTGAACAGTACACAAGCTTTTCACTGTATCTCGGAACACGTGACAATAATAGACCAATTCCAGTACCTGTCCCACCATCTCCGTTTGAGACATGGGTCAGATTTGTTGTAGTAACCCCCTGTATAAACGGGACCTTTCGAGAGCGTCGCCTATCCTCGACCTGCTTATCCTCAGCAGACCTCTTTGTGGGCTTTGGGTTTGCGAAGAAGCTGGAGAGGGTCTGTGTTCCGGTTCACCCTGGGCACCCTGTGTGAGAGAAGATTCGGGCTGTTCCCAGGCACACGCACACAGAGATGAACATCAAGTGCTGCTGGCCGAGCATCAACTTGGTGAGAGGTGCCCTTTGGCCTGCCGGACATCGAGATGCTGCCAACGGGCACGTTCCAGGCTGAGGGACTACCGAAGCTCCGTGCAGCCACTCCAAGGGCTGAGTGGGGAAGGACCACGGTGTAGGATTCTTTACTGGAGAATGTGGGTGAAGAATCTCCCCAATGATTGTAATACTGTACCTCTCCCAGGGTAGCCACATGAGTGACAACAGTCCTGTTGGCTTTATAGGAATGTAATAGGACATTACTCAATGCATTGACAATGAATGTATGGACAAAAAGATTTTGGTTGCTTTATTCTTGTAAATATTTTCATTCTGAAGAAAGTATATTTTGGTTAAGTTAACACCACCCAGTGCCAAGGGTTGACCATCAGAGTTGGACTGTTCCCACTGTTGTACCAATATTCAAGGAGTTTACCCCATCCTGACTCTACTCCTTGCACCCTTCCAAACCCCCGACTTCATAACTTCCCCTGGACTGAGACTAGAAGTTCGTTTAGATGAGGCACAGGAATAGACCGCTCTGCCCAATACATTTGTGCTAGCCATTATTCCAATCCCACCATTCCCGTGTCCATCTACAAGCCTCCATCAGAAATGATCATATCAGCGTCCACCTTGGCTGAGGTCACTTCTTGACCATCAGTGAACCAGCGCGGGCAGGAAAGGGGGACTGCAGATGCTGGAAATCAGACAAACCTCTGGAGGAACTCAGCAGGTCGGGCAGCACCTATGGAGGGAAATGGACAGTCGGTATCTCAGGCTGAGACCCTTCATCAGGACTCCAAAATGGCAAATGGACATTGGCAATGCCTGACCTGCCGAGTTCCTGCAGCATCTGGTCGATGTTGCTGTGTTATGAGGTGCAGGAGCCTCAGCACCAACTCCACCAGGTTCAGGAACAGCTATTACCCCTCAACCATCAAGCTGTTGAACCAGAGGGGATCATTTCACTTGCCCTATCACTGAACTGTTCCCACAACCTGTGGACCCACTTTCAAGGGCTCTTCATCGCATGTTTGCAATAATAATTGCTTGCTTGCTTGTTTGTTTGTTTATTTATGTTCTCCTTTGTCTTTTCACCGTTTGTTACCTTTTGCACATTGGCTGTCTGTCCACCCTATTGGGTGGGGTCATTCACTGATTCTACTCTGTTTCTGGGACTTACAGTGCATGCCTGCAAGAAAATGACTCTCAGGGCTGTATATGTGACATATTTGAACTTTGATAATAAATTTACCTTGAACTTTTATGCAGTGCCCCAGAGGCTGAAGGTGTGTGGGGTAAATCTAGCCATTGTGCATTCACTAACAGAGTTCCTGTACTCACCAGGCATACCTGATGTACGAGCCAGACATCAAAGGCAAAGCCCCCACTACCCAGGAGAGTCCCCTCAGACAGCTTCAGATGGAACTTGCACAGTTTAAGGAGGTTAGTTGGCTTGGAGCTTTGAACAGAGGGCAGGTGTGGATGGTTTGATCGGTTGGGCAGAGAGGTGGCAAGTAGAGTTTAATCCAGAGGAGGGTGAGGGGATGAATGTAAGATACTGCACTGTACAGGAAAGGTGGGACATCAGTGAGATGTATGGGTGGGGAGGGGTGAAAAATCCACTGATTCCCTTTCACCCACGCAACAAATTATCACATTGTAGAGGAAGCTTCATTCAGTGCCTGACCCCGGGAGTGTGTGATGGGACAGTGTAGAGGGAGTTTCACTCTGTGTCTGACCCCGGGAGTGTGTGATGGGACAGTGTAGAGGGAGCTTCATTCAGTGCCTGACCCTGGGAGTGTGTGATGGGACAGTGTAGAGGGAGCTTCACTCTGTGTCCGACCCTGGGAGTGTGTGATGGGACAACATGGAGGGAGCTTCACTCTGTGTCTGACCCCGGGAGTGTGTGATGGGACGGTGGAGGGAGTTTCACTCTGTGTCTGACCCCGGGAGTGTGTGATGGGACGATATGGAGGGAGCTTCACTCTGTGTCTAACCCTGGGAGTGTGATGGGACGATATGGAGGGAGATTCACTCTGTGTCTAACCCTGGGAGTGTGATGGGACGATATGGAGGGAGATTCACTCTGTGTCTGACCCCGGGAGTGTGATGGGACGACACGGAGGGAGCTTCACTCTGTGTCTGACCCCGGGAGTGTGTGATGGGACGGTGTGGAGGGAGTTTAACTCTGTGTCTGACCCCGGGAGTGTGAGATGGGACGGTGTGGAGGGAGCTTCACTCTGTGTCTGACCCCGGGAGTGTGTGATGGGACGATATGGAGGGAGCTTCACTCTGTGTCTAACCCTGGGAGTGTGATGGGACGATATGGAGGGAGATTCACTCTGTGTCTAACCCTGGGAGTGTGATGGGACGATATGGAGGGAGATTCACTCTGTGTCTGACCCCAGGAGTGTGATGGGACGACATGGAGGGAGATTCACTCTGTGTCTGACCCCGGGAGTGTGTGATGGGACGGTGTGGAGGGAGTTTAACTCTGTGTCTGACCCCGGGAGTGTGAGATGGGACGGTGTGGAGGGAGCTTCACTCTGTCTCTGACCCCGGGAGTGTGTGATGGGACGATATGGAGGGAGCTTCACTCTGTGTCTAACCCTGGGAGTGTGATGGGACGATATGGAGGGAGATTCACTCTGTGTCTAACCCTGGGAGTGTGATGGGACGATATGGAGGGAGATTCACTCTGTGTCTGACCCCGGGAGTGTGATGGGACGACACGGAGGGAGCTTCACTCTGTGTCTGACCCCGGGAGTGTGTGATGGGACGGTGTGGAGGGAGTTTAACTCTGTGTCTGACCCCGGGAGTGTGAGATGGGACGGTGTGGAGGGAGCTTCACTCTGTCTCTGACCCCGGGAGTGTGTGATGGGACGATATGGAGGGAGCTTCACTCTGTGTCTAACCCTGGGAGTGTGATGGGACGATATGGAGGGAGATTCACTCTGTGTCTAACCCTGGGAGTGTGATGGGACGATATGGAGGGAGATTCACTCTGTGTCTGACCCCGGGAGTGTGATGGGACGACACGGAGGGAGCTTCACTCTGTGTCTGACCCCGGGAGTGTGTGATGGGACGGTGTGGAGGGAGTTTAACTCTGTGTCTGACCCCGGGAGTGTGAGATGGGACGGTGTGGAGGGAGCTTCACTCTGTGTCTGACCCCGGGAGTGTGTGATGGGACGATATGGAGGGAGCTTCACTCTGTGTCTAACCCTGGGAGTGTGATGGGACGATATGGAGGGAGATTCACTCTGTGTCTAACCCTGGGAGTGTGATGGGACGATATGGAGGGAGATTCACTCTGTGTCTAACCCTGGGAGTGTGATGGGACGATATGGAGGGAGATTCATTCTGTGTCTGACCCCAGGAGTGTGATGGGACGACATGGAGGGAGATTCACTCTGTGTCTGACCCCGGGAGTGTGTGATGGGACGGTGTGGAGGGAGTTTAACTCTGTGTCTGACCCCGGGAGTGTGAGATGGGACGGTGTGGAGGGAGCTTCACTCTGTCTCTGACCCCGGGAGTGTGTGATGGGACGATATGGAGGGAGCTTCACTCTGTGTCTAACCCTGGGAGTGTGATGGGACGATATGGAGGGAGATTCACTCTGTGTCTAACCCTGGGAGTGTGATGGGACGATATGGAGGGAGATTCACTCTGTGTCTAACCCTGGGAGTGTGATGGGACGATATGGAGGGAGATTCACTCTGTGTCTGACCCCGGGAGTGTGATGGGACGACATGGAGGGAGATTCACTCTGTGTCTGACCCCGGGAGTGTGAGATGGGATGGTGTGGAGGGAGCTTCACTCTGTCTCTGACCCCGGGAGTGTGAGATGGGACGATATGGAGGAAGATTCACTCTGTGTTTGACCCTGGGAGTGTGTGATGGGACGGTGTGGAGGGAGTTTCACTCTGTGTTTGACCCTGGGAGTGTGTGATGGGACGGTGTGGAGGGAGTTTCACTCTGTATTTAACTCTTATGAAGAGATGACATGGTGCAGGAAGATGCCATGTTCTGATATCCACTACACTGACATTAATCCGATGGCCGTCTTTAGGTGAGGCATTCCATGGAGATAATCCGACAGAATCTTTCTGCAGGGATGAGTGGATCGCAGTTCAACGTTCCGGATTATTACACCAAGCCTGAGGTAAAAATGTGGGGTCTACCCGTCAACCAGCAAAACCCTTTAGTCACAGGGTCATGGAGACAGGCCCTTGACCCATTGATACCGGCCCCATTTCATTCTCCTCACGTTGCCCAGCCACCTATTCCAGATTCGAGCCCTCACCCTCCCACGAAGGGTGGCAGGGTAGCAGCACCAATGTGGGATCGTTTCGCACCGCTGAAGGTTAGAGGTTTGTCTGATGTCCGTGTCCACAGGGGTTTCCTCTCGCGTTCCAAAGACGCATGGGTTCGTCGGTCACGTGAATGTAATCGGGTTGGCTGCGTCAGGAGGGGAGATCTGACAGAGATTTACAGAGGCAGGGAGTATCTGTTTCCCAGAGTCAAAATCTCAAACACTGGAGAGCGTGCATTTGAGGTGGGAGAGGACAATGTTTAAAAGGTGGGGTTGACACGTGTTGGCAGACCGAATAGCCTGTTCCCAGCTTAGAACCCAACACTGAGTGAAGCTGGATTTGAGCTTCTAAGTGGACGAGTAGCTGGCCAGGTGTAGGCAAACTGGAAAGATGCACCGTCCATGATGATAATTGATTGGACCTATGGAAATGCAGTGGTGAGGATCACATTGGCTTCTGCTTGAGACCTTCCCCCAAGGTGGAAGAAGAGAGAATTCCCTCCACTGGGTAGCAGTGGCCGGAGGGAGGGGATTTGTTATTTGCCACCCTGGACAATGCAGGCAGAGAGAGCCCAGGGTTACCCTGTCCTCTAGTGCCAGATGAAAGTGTTAATGTTTGATGTCTCTGGCCTGTACTTGCTGGAGTTGAGTGGGTTCACAGCTGCAAGTACTCAGGTGAGTTTGGAACCCACAGGAGTTGGAGAAGACGTGGGAGGTTCTATGGTAATACAGTCACTTAGAACACACCACTAAAACAGAGGTATACAGGGAACACAATCAAAATCGTGGCCTCCTCCACTCCCACAATGAGGCCCCTCTCAGGATGGAAGAGCAACACTTCATATTCCATCTGGGTAGCCTCCAACCTGATGGCATGAACATCAATTTCTCCAACTTCCAGTAATTTCCTCCCCTCCCTCTTCTCTCCTCCTCAAATGCTCGTCACCTCCCGCTAGTGGCCCTGCTCTTTCCCCTTCTCCATGGCTCACTCTCCTCTCCTGTTAGATTCCTTCTTGTTCGGCCATTTACTTCTTCCACCGCTCCCCCCCCCACCCCAAACCTTCTAGCTTGTCCTCTTACCCCTCTCCCCACCTTCTTATTCTGGCATCCTTCCCCTTCCTTTCCAGTCCTGAAGAAGGGTTTTGGTTTGAAACATTGACTTAACTCCTTTCCAAAATTCTTCCCGACCTCCTGAGTTCCTGCAGCATTTTGTGTGTGTTTCCAACATCTACAAAATCGCTTGTGTATCAATGAGATCCCTTCTGCCTGCACGTGATCCATATTTCCACAGGACTATAAGGTGTAGGGGGCAGAAATAGGCCATTCAGCCCATCAGGTCTGCTCTGCCAATTGATTTATTTTCCCTCTCAACCCCATTTTCCTGCCTTCTCGCTGTAACCTTTGACACCCCGACTAATCAAGAACTTATCAATCACCACTTGAAAGGTACTCAATGACTTGGCCTGCACGGCTGTCTGCCCAGTTCCTTATAAAGCCTCAACTTTACATCTTTGCTCATATTCAGTCCTCGCTAAATGAACGCTAACGTTGTATCTGCCTTCCTTACCACCGACTTTAACCTGCAGAAACTCTCCCAAGTCCCTTTCACCTCGGATTTCTGAAATTTCTCATGGTTCAGAAACCAGTTTGAAAACACCTTTATCCCTTCTACCGTACACTCTGCTGCCCTGACCATCCACCTCATGATTTTATAAAAACCTGTGTAGGGTCACCCCTCAGCCTCTGACACTCAAGGGGAAGAGGAAAAACCCGGCAGCCACCAGCTCCTGGTAGCTGTACCTACCTCCACCACTTCCTCTGGCAGCTCGTCTCACGTACCCACCACCCTCTGATCCCCTTTAAACCTCCATCCCCACCCCAATGAGCCTGTGCCATCCAGTTACACCCATGTGACCAATTAGCAATTTGCAATGTGGGAACGTACAAACTCTACAATCAGCAATGGGAGTTGAACTCAGGATGTTGATGCTGTAATTGCATTACACTATCTGCTACACTACCCTGCTGCTCCCTGGTTTTGGACTCCCCTCCCATGCCTTATCTACATCCCTGGTGATTTTATAAACCTGATTTCAAAGGTGGGGGGGGGAGAAGGGGAACACACCCAACAAGGTGGAGGCCCCATGAGGCTCGAATGGGGGAGCCTCATTCGAGGGGGTTTAACCATCTCTCCCTCTTGGCAGATGGACACCCGGGAGCAGGAGACAGAGCAGATGCGGGAGGCCACACGGAGGCTCTACAGGAAGCTGATGGATGCTGAGGGGAGACATGAGAGGGAGACAAAACTCTTGGAGGTGAGCGGGACCCAGCAAAGCAGGCCCATCCACTTTGGGCATCTCCTTTGTCAAAGACCATTGGAGGGCTCCATCAATAAACGTTCTAAGTAAATTTATTCCCAAAGTTACCATGATGCCTGCTAGGATGCACTGGGACACATGGTCAGTGTCGTAACCTGGTATCATCAGGTGTTTCAGGTCTTTCAACGTCAGACACCCTTGCCCAGGCGACCCAGCTTGTGTCCCAGCAGCATCGGTCCGCGGGTCACACCTCTTGATCCGTAGCCATCCAGGGGCTCGCTCCACAGCCTCTGTGGCTGTTGTCTTTGCAGCCCCTGTGATACCAAGGAGAGCAGGCAATGCGATTACCTTGAGATTAATTTTCTTAGAGGAAAAAAAGAAACTGTGTTGGTTGTTGATGCAAACGACGCAATTCACTGTGTTTCAAGTACATTTGTTAAATAAAGCTAATCTCCATAAAAAGGGTGGAGCAGAGGACAGGTGGGAATGACTCCCTGTACTGTGGAGCCCTGCCTTGCCTTGCTGGGGGAGGGGTTGGGATTGATGGACTGACTGAGCTTGTGTTCGGGAGGTTGATGTCTGGAACTTCTCCAGTAACACAGACTGTTGGTTTAAGGAGATGGTGGCTGGGTCAATCACCAGGCAGGAGAGACTCACCTCTGGCTCTGTGGCTCTGCCATTCATGAAGGTTTTATTTTACATCTGCCCCATTTTCTTGTTCTAACTCCACAATTCTTCAATTTCTTCGGTAACAAAAAATATCCATTGACCTGCCTTGAATATACTAGGGGACTAAGCCTCCACTGCCCTCCTGGGTGGAGAGTTTCAAGCATTTTCTGCTTTTTTTGGCTGAACACATTTCTCGTGTCTCCCCTGAATCTAGAAACAGAGACCCCTGCTTTGAGACACCCTGGCCAAACACGTCTCTACTCTCTCAAGTTTCCTAAGAATTTTGTGTATGATTGGTGTACAGGGATATTTCAATTTCTCCCCATGTTTAAAGAGAACTCTTCTATATTTAAACAAACTCACACTATTCCCACTTCTCACCATCCCACCCCTTCACTTAATTTTGCCCCCCCCAAAATCCCCCCCGATCTGTTTTCCACTCTGAACCCCTGACACAGCGCAAGCTGCCCCGAATCCCCCCGATCGGTTTTCCACTCTGAACCCCTGACACAGCGCAAGCTGCCCCGAATCCCCCCCGATCTGTTTTCCACTCTGAACCCGACACAGCACAAGCTGCCCCGAATCCCCCCCGATCGGTTTTCCACTCTGAACCCCTGACACAGCGCAAGCTGCCCCGAATCCCCTCCGATCGGTTTTCCACTCTGAACCCGACACAGCACAAGCTGCCCCGAATCCCCCCCGATCGGTTTTCCACTCTGAACCCCTGACACAGCGCAAGCTGCCCCGAATCCCCCCGATCGGTTTTCCACTCTGAACCCCTGACACAGCGCAAGCTGCCCCGAATCCCCCCCGATCTGTTTTCCACTCTGAACCCGACACAGCACAAGCTGCCCCGAATCCCCCCCGATCGGTTTTCCACTCTGAACCCCTGACACAGCGCAAGCTGCCCCGAATCCCCTCCGATCGGTTTTCCACTCTGAACCCGACACAGCGCAAGCTGCCCCGAATCCCCCCCGATCTGTTTTCCATTCTGAACCCCTGACACAGCGCAAGCTGCCCCGAATCCCCCCCGATCTGTTTTCCATTCTGAACCCCTGACACAGCGCAAGCTGCCCCGAATCCCCCCCGATCGGTTTTCCACTCTGAACCCCTGACGCAGCGCAAGCTGCCCCAAATCCCCTCGATCTGTTTTCCACTCTGAACCCCTGACACAGCGCAAGCTGCCCCAAATCCTCCCGATCGGTTTTCCACTCTGAACCCCTGACACAGCGCAAGCTGCCCCGAATCCCCCCGATCGGTTTTCCACTCTGAACCCCTGACACAGCGCAAGCTGCCCCGAATCCCCCCGATCTGTTTTCCACTCTGAACCCCTGACACAGCGCAAGCTGCCCCGAATCCCCCCCCGATCGGTTTTCCACTCTGAACCCGACACAGCGCAAGCTGCCCCGAATCCCCTCGATCGGTTTTCCACTCTGAATCCCTGACACAGCGCAAACTGCCACACAGCTTAGATACACACTTTATCCTCTCAAACGAGGACATCTTCAAAGGCAATGACTCAAGAAGGCAACATCCGTTATGAAGGCCAGAATGTGCCCTCTTCTCATTACTACCATCAGGGAGGAGGTACTGGAATCTGAAGTGTTTTAAGAACAGCTTCTTCCCCTCTGCCATCTGGTTAAGGCTGAAAGGTGTCAACTTTATGGGGAAAAAGTTACAGGGGTATTGCCTGTTACAGGGCTTGATGGCCTGAATTATTGAATTGGCTAGGACTATGTTTTCTAGAGTGTAGTTGAATGGATGGAGATAATATGAGGGATATAGTTATGACAAAGGCAAGCTGGCTTTTTCCACTGAGGTTGGATGAGACTCAAACTACAGGTTATAGGTCAAGGGTGAAAGATGAAATGTTTAAGGGTAACTTGAGGAAGAACATCTTCACTCACAGGGTGGTGAGAGTGTGGAACAAGCTGCCAGTGGAAGTAGTGAATGTGGCTTTGATTTCAATATTTAAGAGAAATTTGGATAGGTACGTGTACGGGAGGGTTTTGGTCAATGTGACTGGTCAGGTTAATAGTTAGGCATTGATTAGGTGGGCTGAAGTGCCTGATTTTTGTGCTGTAATGCCCTGTGAAACTACTTCTGAACTATTATTTCACTCATCCTTTTTTGCACCTTGTTTCTGTAGCTTACAGTAATTTTTGTATAGCATTGTACTGGTGCCACCAAACAAGAAATTTCATGACATACGGTAGCGATATTAACCCTAATTCTGATTTTCTCAAAGATTGCTGGGCCACGTATGGACCCGTGACGTATGTAATGAAACTGTGTGCCCCATGCAACAGGAGTTGTATTTAGGAACTGCACAGCATCTGACTGCAAGTCCAAGTCCCTGCAAAGAATTGCTAAGAGGATCATGGGGTGTCTCTTTCACCTGTCCGAGATCATTATCAGGAGCCTGCATATGCAGGGCTCTAAGCATTGTCAATGATCCTGCCCATCTGTCAACAATCACTTGACCCTCTGACGTCAGGCTGCAAGTACTCTAGCAATAGGACAAGAATTTAAGATAGGATACAGCTTCTTCCCGCAGGCCCATAAGACTACTGAACCCCCTGCCACCACCCAGGCCTCATCAGGTATATCGATTACTTTTTGTGTCATAAATGCACCTTATTAATTTTTCACTTATTTGTGGTAATGTTACTTTGTGTGTTGCGTGTGCGAGTTGTATGTACTGTGTTTGCACCTTGGTCTAGAGGAATGTGGTCTCAATTGGTGGTGTAGTTGTGTGCAGCTGAATAATAAACTGACTTGTACTCTGCCTGCTGTAGGATCAGGCTAGCCTGTACAAAAAGCAGCTGGGAGAGACCAGGCAATTGCTACAGAGTTCAGAGGAGACGGTGGTCCAGCAGGATAGGCGGATTGAGGAACTCCAGCGGTTGATGGCCGGAATGGAACAGGTGGGGGCAGAGAGCATATCTGCGGCTCGGCGGCAAGGGTGGGTGGCGATCCGAGTTCTGACAATGTCTCGTTATCTCCCACCAGGAGCACCGGATTCTGGTCACCAAGATGGAGGAGAGCGAGAGGCAGCTGGGGGAGATGAGGACACGGAGGCAGGATGCTGAGGCCCATCAGCACAGGTATGGCTGAGGCGGGTCGATGCCCCCACCCCCTCCCAGAGCTGTGGGGCAAAGTGGGCAGCCCTTCTCTCCACCCATGGTTGCAACCTGCGGCAGGACACAGTCTGCTGGAGGAACTCAATGGGTCGAGCGGCTTCAGTGGACGACATAGGAGGAACTGTCAACGCTGTGTCAACAGTTCCACTCTGTCCCAGATACTCTCTGACCTGTTGTGCATTGCTCCAAATTGCAGCATCTGCAATCTCCAGAGACTAAAGCTGAAGGACATAGCTTCAAGGTTTGGGACAGTAGATTTATGATCTAGTAAGACAAAGGAGCAGAATTAGATCATTCAGCCCATTGAATCTGCTCTGCCATCCCATCGTGTCTGATTTATTATCCCTCTCAACCCCATTCTCCTTCAGTCTCTTTAGCTACCTCTTTCACCTGCAGGCTTTTCATCTTCCCAAGCACCTTCTCATTAGTAACAGCAACAACCCTCATTTCTGGCAGATTGTTATTATCTTCTACAGTGAAGACTGGCACAAAATATTTAAATTCATCTGCAATTACTTTATCCCCCCATTACCACCTCTTCCTCTCCAGCATCGTTTTCCAGTGGTCCAATATGGACTCTTATCCTTTATATATCTAAAAAAAATTCTGTATTGTATTTTATATTATTGGCCAACATTTTTTCATACTTAATTTTTTCTCTCTTATGGCTTTTTGAGTTGCTTCCATTGGTTTTTAAAAACTTCCCAATCCTCTAACTTCCCACTAATTTTTGCTTTATTCTGTGCCCTCTCCTTTGCTTTTATGCTGTCTTTGACTTCCCTGTCATCCAGTTTCCTCAACCTCCCTTTAGAATACATTTTCATCTTTGGGATGGTCTTACCTGCACTTTCCTAAACGCTCCCAGAAACTCCAGCCATTGCTGCACTGCCGTCATCTCTGCTACTGTCCCCTGGCAAACAAATTTGGCTACCTCCTCTCTTATGGCTCTGTAATTCCATTACTCCATTGTAATATTGATACTTTAGATACATCCAATTTGGCTGCTGCTTCTCAAATTACAGGGTGAATTCTATCATATTATGAGGGACCATCTTAAGCTTACTCATCAAGTCTGGGTCATAACATAATGTCCAATCTAGAGGTCTCAACCACAAACTGTTCTAAAAAGCCATCTCATAGACATTCTACAATTTTTGTAGGATGCCGTAGCACACTACAGGCCCTTTGACCCAAGATGCTGACCTTTAAGGTCAGTCTAACTTTTCCCTTCCACATTGTCCTCGATTTCATTCAAAAAGTCTCTTAAATAAGAACATAAGAAATAGGAGCAGGAGTAGGCCATCCGGCCCATCGAGCCTGCCCCGCCATTCAGTAAGATCATGGCTAATCTGTCCATAAACTCAGCTCCATCTACCTGCCTTTTCCCCAAAACCCTTAATTCCCCTACTATGTAAAAACCTATCTAACTGTATCTTAAATATATTTAGTGAAGAAGCCTCAACTGCTTCCCTGGGCAGAGAATTCCACAGATTCACCACTCTCTGGGAAAAACAGTTTCTCCTCATCTCTGTCCTGTCTTCCCTGAATCTTGAGGTAATGTCCCCTAGTTCTAGTCTCACCTTCCAATGGAAACAACTTTCCTATCTTATCTATCCCTTTCAAAATTTTGTATGTTTCCATTAGATCCTCTCTCATTCTTCTGAATTCCAGAGAATATAGTCCCAGGCGACTCAATCTCTCCTCATAGGTTAACCCCTTCATCTTTGGAATCAACCTGGTGAACCTCCTCTACACTGCCTCCAAAGCCAGTATATCCTTCCTCAAGTACGGAGACCAGAACGGCACACGGTACTCCAGTACCCTGTATAGTTGCAGCATGACCTCCCTGCTCTTGAATTCAATCCCTCTAGCAATGAAGGTCAACATTCTGTTTGCCTTCTTAATAACCTGTTGTACCTGCAAGCCAACTTTTTGTGATTCATGCACAAGCACCCCGAAGTCCCTCTGCACAACAGCATGCTGCAATCTTTCACCATTTAAATAATAATCTGCTCTTCTATTATTCCTTCCAAAGTGGATGATCTCGCAATTACCAAATGTTATATTCCATCTGCCAGACCTTGCCCCACTCACTTAACCTAGCTATATCCCTCTCAGACTCTCCACATCCTCTGTACAATTTGCTTTTCCACTCAGTTTAGTGTCATCAGCAAATTTTGCTACACTACACTCAGTCCCCTCTTCCAAATCATCAATGTAAATGGTAAACAGCTGCAGGCCCAGCACCAACCCCTGTGGCACCCCACTCACCACTGACTGCCAACCAGAGAAACACCCATTTATACCAACTCTCTGCCTTCTATTGGTTAACCAATTCACTATCCATGCCAATACACTTCCTCCAACTCCATGCATCCGTACCTTATTTATAAGTCTTTTGTGCGGCACCTTATCGAATGCCTTCTGGAAATCCAAGTATATGACATCCACCTGTTCCCCTCTATCCACTGCACTCATTATATCCTCAAAGAACTCCAGTAAATTTGTCAAACTGGACCTGCCCTTTCTGAATCCATGCTGCGTCTATCTAACGGAACCACTCCTTTCTAAATGTTTCGCTACTTCTTCCTTAATGACAACTTCAAGCATTTTCCTGACTACCGATGTTAAGCTAACTGGCCTATAGTTGCCCGTCTTTTGCCTACATCCTTTTTTAAAATTGATGTGATATTTACTGTCTTCCAATCCACTGGGACCTGCCCAGAGTCTAGAGAGTTTTGGTAAATGATTACCAACATGTCTACTATAACCTCCGACAATTCCCTCAGCATCCTGGGATGCATTTCATCAGGACCAGGGGACTTATCTACCTTAACTACCTCTAATATTCCCCTCAATATGTTCCTCAAACCACCTTAGAATTATGGCCCCTCATATTAGTCATTTCCACCCTGGGAAAAAAGTCTAGCTGTTCACTTCACCTATGCCTCTTATCATTTTGTCCGTTATCCTCTTTCACTCCAAAGAGAAAAGCCCTGTGGCTCTCATCTAATCCTCATAAGACATGCTCTCTAATCCAGACAACATTTTGGTCATTGCCTCTGTGCCTTCTCTAAAGCTTCCACATCCTTCCTATAATGAAGCGACCTGAACTGAACACCAATACTGCCAAGTGTGGCTTAGTTGGAGATTTATACATATGTGTGCATGGAGACAAAGACACAGATGGAGGCACATACACAGCGCTGGAGGTTGGAACTGAACCCACATCTCTGGATCTGTGGGGAGTGACCTTACTTGCTGTACAGTGTGAAAGCATTTCAGCTCCGAGCACAGAACCGACCCAGTTGGCTGGATAGGACCAGATGGTCACTGTGGCCAGGAATCAGTCAGACTCTGACACCCCATTTTACCTCTCCAGAGTGAGCCTGCCGCACTGGCGCCACAGAAGCCTTCTCCACCTACTGGTCATGTGTTCAGCTCCCAAAGTTCAACTGTCTCTCGGTCTGTTTCCCACAGGTCGGAGCAGCTAGAGAACGAGGTAAAGACCCTGCGGGAGAAGATCTCCCACCTCAGTGACATGTTGCAGAGCCAACAGAGGAAAGTCCGGCAGATGATTGAACAGGTCAGTGCATGGATACCTGTATCTCTGTTGTGTTTGTTCTGCTCTGTGACCGGGTCGTGGAAATTCTCCGCAGGAGGGGGCGGGCAAATGGGACCAGCTCAGTTACCCTGGTTGGCATGGACAAGTTGGGCCAAAAGGCCTGTATTACTCTAACAGTCCCGGCCAGCACGTGCCATCTGCCCCAGGACGGCTGGGGGCTGCATATTTCAGATTCAGATTCATTTATTTACCACGTGTACATCAAAACATGAAATGCCTCATTTGCATTACCAGCTGGGGGCAGCTTGTATTCTGGCACCACACAGTGTGTTCACAAAGCTTGAGAGAACACAACAAACAGCAGCAAAGCTGGCCCCTTTCCTCCCTCCCCACCCACCCACACACGGACAGTCCTCCAACCCTAAGCTCCAGGCCTCCAGGTTTTGCCCAATGGGTTTCTGCTTCTTGTCTTTGGTATCAACCCCCCAGGGCTAGGCAGCAACGGGACTGTAAGCTCCAGGCCCACTGATTCACCAGCCTTTGTGCTTCCGGGTCACACAGACATTTGATCCCGGGCCAGGGACCCACCAACCTGGGACAACTTGACATCCTGAGAAGGTTGGGGTCAAGGGGTAAGAGGGCAGAAAGCCCCCTCACCCCCCTCCCCAGTGGGTGTGGGAGTTGTTAATGGAGAGAATCCTATTTTATTCCCATCGACTTCCCTACCGGAATCTATCCCTCACCTATGGTCTAGGAGTAACTTACCTTCTAAAATCCACTCATTAGGAATGATGTGCCAATACAGAGAGCACCCGAGGTGGGGATTGAACCTGTATCTGCTGTGCCGTGAGGCAGCTGCTTTACCAGTTGCGCCACACCGCATCCTGGATTACTAAGTACATGGAAATCAAGCCCAAGGATGTTTGTTTCTCTCTCCACAGCTTCAGTCCTCCAGAAGTCAGATTGAGGAGAAGGACCTGTTGATCCAGCAGCTGCAGGAGAGAGTTGAGCATCTGGAGTCTGAGGTAAGAGACTGATGGCAGCACCCAAAGGTGCATTTCATTAGAGTTCTCCGGGCTGAGGGGCTTCAGAGTGCCGGGGAGAAGATGTTTGCCCTTCTCTGAGCAGAGCAGATTAAGAAGAGATTCAACTGAGCTGTTTAAACTTGGCAAGGGTTTTGGAATCGTAGCGCAGAAACAGGCCCTTCAGCCCATCTAATCCATATCAGACTGTTATTCGGCCTAGTTCCATCAACCCACACCTGGACCATCCACATACTTACCCAAACTTCTCTTAAATGTTACAATCAAACACACATCCATCACTTCTGCTGGTAACTTGTTCCACACTCACACTATCGTCTAGAGTGAAAATGAAACATTCCTTAAATATTCAACCTTTCACCCTGAACCCATGACCTTTAGTTGTAGTCTCACCAAACCTCAGTGGAAAAAGCCTGTACCCTCTCTATACGCTTCATAATTTTGTCTATCACTATCAAATCTCCCCTTATTTTCTTACACTCTACGGAATAAAGTCCAAACCTTTCCCTACAACCAGGCCAAGTCCCGGCAACATCCTCGTAAACTTTCTGCCTTGTAGGTAGGTGATTAGAACTGCACACAATACTCCAAATTAGGCCTCACCAATGTCTCATATAATTTTAATATAACATCCCAACTCCTGTACTCAATACATTGATTTATGAAGGTCAATGTGCAAAAAGCTCCCTTTACGCCTTATTGACCCGTGACTCCAACTTCAATGAATTAGGTTCTTATTTCTCCTTGAAGGAATTCTGAACATTTAATTATTTTGTAATTACTTTCTGTGGGATGGAGTCAAAGGAGAGGGTGTGAGGGTGCAGGGACAGGAGTGAGCAGAATGGGGTAGGGTTGACCCGAGAGATGTAAGTGTAATTGTATCTTGTTCAAAAAAACATAGCAAGTCACTGATCTGGGGCTGGAACTTTCACAATGGAACAAGATGAGGTAGAACAATTGGACAATAGACCTACTGTTGTGTCTTTGGACTGTGGGAGAAACTGGAGCACCAAGGGAAACACCAGCAATCCTTGGCAAGGACCTACAGAGACTCCTTACAGAAGGCGCCAGATTGAGCTCCGAACTCCAGCACCCCAAGCTGTAATAGTGTCGCACTAACTGCTACGCTACTGTGGCGCCGGTTAACAGCAGAAGTTGTTGTTCATGGGCTGAGGCTCTTGCAAGCTACAGTAGGTGTTTACTCCCTCTGCAGGTCTCTGTCACCAAATCTCTGTTACCCCCACCCCGAACCTCCAGATGTTCCATTGTAGATCTGATGCACTCAGCCCTTCTCTTTGTGTCCTGTTTGGCAGAATCAGGAGTTGCAGGATCGAGCAGAGTACCTCAGCTCCAGCAAGGGCATACCCCATCACAGCCTGACCAAGAGCAGTGCCCAGGCACTTCCGGACCAGCACAGCCTCAGGTAATCACCGGCATCATCTCGTGGGGGAGGAGTGGGAGAATGGTCAGTAATGCTCCATCACAGCCTATTTGAGGGCTGTGCCCAAGGGGTCACCGGACCAGCAGATAATCGGCGGGGAGTGACCATTTGTGGAGGGGTGATTGGGAACCTCTGCCTTTATCCAGGCTCAGCCTTCAGCCTGCTGTTATCAGACCTCTCATGCTAAAACATGAACTCTTGACCTCACAATCCACCTTGCACGTGCACCTCAAGGCTCAAAGTAAATGTATTATCAAAGTTATCATATACTACCCTGATTCACTCACGTAAAGGCATTTACAGGAGAAAAAGTAGATTACAGAACAGTACAGGCGCTTTGACCTACGATGTTGTAGCAACCTCTTAACCTCCTCGAAGATCAACCTAACCCTTCCGTCCATGTTGCATTCTGCCACATGCCTATTTCTTAAAAGCTCCTTTCTTATCTGCCTCTATCATCACCCCTGGCAGTGCATTCCACACTATAAAAACATACACACACCCCTTAGGCATTTTTTCTAATCACCTTAAAATTATGCCCCTTAGATTTAGTCAATCCCAGCCTGGGGAAAAAAGTCTGGATATCCACGCAATCAATGTCTCTAACTTGTACACCTCTATCAAGTCACCTCTCATCCTCCTCCGCTCCCAAGAGAGAAGTCCTAGCTTGTTCAGCCTATCCTCATAAGACATGCTCTCTAATCCAGGCTGTAATGGTAGATCTCCTCTGCACCCTCTCTAAAGCTTCCTCATCCTTCCTGTGATGAGGCCACCAGAACTGAGCACAAGATTCCCAAGTGTGACCTAACCAGGGTTTTATAGAGCTGCAACGTTACCTTGCAGTTCTTGGACTCACTCCCCTGGGTAATGAAGGGCCACACTCCACATGCTTTATTAACCACCCCATCAACTTGTACAGCAACTTTGAGGTATCTATGGACAAGACCTCTAATCCTCCACACTACCGAGAATCCTGACGTTAACCCTGTATTCTGTCTTCAAAGTAAATTATTATCAAACTACAATACCTATTTTCTACCCTGAAATTAATTTGGGCATTTTTGGGCATTCACAGTAAATACAAAGAAGTTTATACAATTTCTACAACCAATGAAAAATTGCACAAAGACAGACAAACAAAAGACAACAAGCTGTCCAAATAAAAAAATAAGAAAAACATAAATATCAAGGAACATGAACTGGAGAGTTCTTGAAAGTGAGTCCATAGGTTGTGGAATCAGTTCAGTGTTGGGTCAAATCCAAAGCAAATCACTTCACAGTTTTCTGGGTTGAACTCCATTGTCATAATTATTTTCTTTGTGACTCAAGCCATTTTTCCTTCTCATCTTAGTAACAGACTTATCCTGGAACCAAAGAAACCCAGAGCGTTGATGCGGGTGTTGGAAAGGCAGTGATATTCTTCTCAGCTTTCAGACAGCCACCGCAAAGAACTTCTGGATGTGGAAAGCCACAGCTCTTGAGTCAAGCTTATCATCTGGAGGAGGCAGACTTTAGCAAATGGCACTGGTTCGACACCCAGTGAAACTCCTCCTACACAGTTCCCTCACATTCTCAGGGCAGCGTGGTTGAAGGAGCAACTCCAAGTTTTGCCTGTACTCAGCCTCTTGTTCCTGATCTTTGGACATCCAGTGGAGAGTAGTCAGACAGAGGATTTCCTCCTGAGCCCGAATGGCTGCCCTTGTTCGGGAGATAGTCATCTCTGGTGTTTCTGGAGGAGGAGCACTTAGTGACTGGTGGCCTTATGGGACCAAGTGGCCAGTGGCTAGAGTTGATGCTGGATAGATATGAGGTCATTTTAATTTGAAAAGAATGTGAATTTTGTAAATGCTTAAATATAAATTTGTCAATAAACTTTATTTTAAAGAAAAACAAATTAGAAACAGCAAGTTGGCCTTGACCTAATATTGGGTCCACATTGGTTAGAAGTTCCATGTCACTGCTGTGAAAGTCGGTGCTTAAGCCCAAACAGCATAGGTGAACACGACAGCTCCCAAATAGCAACAGTGGGTATTGGTAACCCACCTCCATGTTTCTGGTTGAAGGGCATCACAGTTAACATAGCAATTAATGTGATATTATTACAGCCCAGGGCGTTGGAGTTCAGAGTTCTATTCCAATGTCATACACAAGGACCCTGTGGAGTACGTGGGTTTTCTCCAGGTGCTTCAGTTTCCTCTCACAGTCCAAAGACATACTGGTTAATAGGTGAATTGGTCATTGTAAACTGCCCTGTGATTAGGCTAGGATTAAATCAGGGGTTGCTGGGCAGTGTGGGGCAAAAAGCCTGCTCTGCATTGTATCTCAATAAATAAAAACCCACATCTCACTCATGTGGAATGTACACTCACTCCTCCTCCTAGAACCTGTGCTGACTTCTGCCACATAAACCACCCAACCTTGTTTCTTTACTGAGATGGAGAACTGTGGATGCAGTCATGACAAGTTCACTAAATACCAGTCAATTTCTATTTATTTACATCATTTACAGAATTTATCACATTGGACTATTATTAAACATTTTGTTCTGAGCATTTTGCTTAAATACATTTTCTGAGTTGTACACAGTCCTGGTTCAAATTTACAACTGTAAAGAGAGGGTTGACTGTTCAGTATCATGCAGATCGATGGAGAGTCCTCTCTCCCCAACCCCTCTCGACATGTTGACTGTTTATTACCCTTCATAGATGCTGCTTGACTTGCTGAGTTCTTTCAGCATTTTCTCGATGTTGGTAAGACATTTAGGCTTTGTCTACATGCATGGCACCATAGGACTGGAGTCTGTAAACCGGCTCCACCTCAAAGGCTGGAAGCAAGCAGCAAGTAACTACAGTTTGACTCTGATGACTGAGAAATTGTTGGAAAAATATTGAGAGCTGGCACAAATTGGCAGCACGGCTTTAGCAAAGGAGAGCACGTCTGACCAACAACCCTTCTGAGAAAAGCACTCCATGTCGGTCTGAGCACTTCGTTGGAGAAACCGTGGGAAGTGGCAATCATTGTGACAAAATGTTCTGGATAATGACTCTCTGGGATTTTCAGGTATTAGTGGAAAGTCACTAAGAGATTGGTCCAGATACAAAACAGCTTGCCAGGAATGCCCTGTCCCAGGTGGTGGTAGAAGCAGATACAGTAGGGACATGCAAGTGACTCTTAGATAGACACATGGATGAAAGAAAATTGTAGGGTGATGTATGTGGGAGGGAAGGGTTAGATTGATCTTAGAATAGATTAAAAGTTCAGCACAACATTGTGGGCCAAAGGATGTGAACTGTGCTGTACTGTTCTAAACCCTTACATGACCACAGTCTTAGAACTTATTTTGATAGCTACTCAAACCCATCACACGTAGTAGGGGTGAGGTAACAACGGCCCTCTCAAGAGAAGGCCTGGCATTGAATCCTAATGGCTCTAAGCAGTCAGGGATGAGCAACAGCCTGGAACTGTTGCAGTCCATGTGGTAAAAGTGCCCCCACAGCACTGTAAAGAGGGAGTTGACTGTTGATGTCCTTCCAACCTTTTAGCAAGTTCTTCCCATTCTTTGAGTACAAGAGGAACATAGGCCATAAGTATTGGAAGGATATTAATGATCGATGGAGAGAGTACTTTCAAGAACTTCTTAACCATGAAGCAGAGGTTACTAACCAAATCCTCCAGAGACCTGGGAGAGAAGACAGTGGGGGTGGGGGTGGGGGGAACCTCCCATTTTGAAAGAGATCATGATACCATCAGGAGCCGAAAAGCAATAAGCCTCATTTCTACAGGATCCCAGCAGAGATCCTTAAGGAAGGTAGATGAGCACTCCTGCATTACATGCATGTCTTGCTCCTGTAGGTCTGGGAATAGGAACAATTACTCTCAGAGCTCAGGGATGCTCGAATAGTGAACACATTCTAAACAGATGTGGCAATTACAGAGACATCTCCCTACTGTCAACAGGCAAAGTGCTTGCATACATAATTGTCAACTGAATCCTTCCGCTTTCTGAAGACCTCCCTGGATCACAGTGTGGTTTCTAGAGGAGCCACATGATCTTCACAGCATGCCAATTACAGGAAAAAAGGCTTTCATAAATTTAACAAAGGCAGTTGATACAGTGGACTGTCAAGCTCTCTGGCACATGGCTGTCCTGACAAGCACCTACAAATACTGAGCCTACTGCACGGTGGCATACAGTACCCAAGGTCCAAGAGAAATTTATTATCAAAGTACATATACAGTTTTGTGCAAAAGTCATAAGTACCATATCCAAGATTTTTTAAAATATAAATTGTTCTAGGTGTTTATTGTCTTCTGCATTAGTGTGTAAGTCAAAAAGAGCAAATTTTAGATTTCTAAACATTTACATTCCAAAAAATTAAATGTTAAGAGAAATATTTGTATTTCATTAAAATAACATTAAGTAATAGCAAACATGAGAAGAATCTGCAGATTCTGAAGTCCCGATGAAGGGTCTTGGCCTAAAATGTCAACTGTTTACTCTTTCCCATAGAGGCTGCTTGGCCTATTGAGTTCCTCCAGCATTTTGTGTGTATTAAGTAATAGACCACTTTTCAAATAAAAGCTTGATTAGTTTGTAGGTATGTAGCCCAGCAAACTAAGATAACCAGCTGCTAAAGATCAATAACATAATGAGTTGAATGAACTAACCTGATTAACTAAAACAGAAATGGTAAAAGATGAGGGTGCAGCAGATGTGACAGTTTAACCTTCAAATCATCAATTCTTGCACCATGGGCATAGCAGCAAGACACAAGGTGATCATCTTGCATCAGCAAGGTCACCCCCAAAACAGAAACTTCACAGCAGGAAGGTGTTTCAAGATGTGTGTCCAAGCTCTTCCGAAGAAGCACAAAGAAATGAGCAAGGAAGAGGACCAAAAATGTAGTCAGCCATGGAAACTGAATGCAGCAGATGAGATGTACATCAAAATAGGGGAGCCACAGAGTCATAATTAGCTAGCCATCTGAACACAAGCTGGGGTCTGATCAGCCCCAGCTGGGTCACCTGGAGGAGGGTGTATGATGTCGAAAGACCCGATGAACATCACCGAAGATGTGTCCAGAGGCATCAGTAGATGCACGTACACAGTGACGACCTCCCGTCTAAATCGGAAGAAGTCCAGCACTGCTACCAGCTCTAAACTCACAGAAACCACTGGAACCCAAGTACATACCTCTACAGACCAGAGCAGTATTGTCAGAAGTGGTCTTCATGGAAGAGATGCTGCCAAACAGCCATCCCTCTGAAGTGGAAACAAAGCCAAGTGACTCACCTAGGCACAAAAACACAAGGACTGGGGTGCTGTACAATGGCAGCAGGTGTTCTGGACTGACAACTCAGAATTTGAAATTTTCGGCTCAAACAGGAGGCAAGTGCTGGAGAACTCCAATGGATGAATGTTTACAGCCAAGGTTCCCTGCAGGTTTGGGGGTGCATTTCTGCAAATGGGGGTTGGTGATCTGATCACAGCTATTAGAATTCTCAATGCTGAAAATTACAAGCAAATTCTCATCCATCATGCACTCATCAGTGAGGTAGGTCCCAATTTAATTCTGCAGCAGGATAATGATCTCAAATACACAACCAAGGTCGTAAAGATTGATATTCAGTGAAAAGAACATACATTTGAAATATCTCAAAAATTAACTGCTCAAGAACATAGCATTTTGGTTGCGCATAAGCCAACAGCAACATTGGGGACAGTACTTTGCAGATTAAAAGAACGAACCAATACGGTCCACAAAATCCAATGCAAGGATGGCAGTAAATATTGCATTGGTCAAACTGGGAGCAAATTAACGACAAGGGTCCACGAACACCAACTGGCTGTAAAGTGGCACGATCAACTCTCCCTGTCTCTAACCATGAAGATCGAGAGGGGGCATAAATTCAACTGGGCATCAGTGAAAGTCACTGCGCAAGCAAACACGCAGTATGCTAGAGAATTCCTAGAAGCGTGATTTCCGTGAACAATTCTGTAAACAGACATGTTGACCTCAATTCTACTTATGAACCAAAACAGGCAAAATGCTAGATAACATGAAATTGGCCACGCAACCGATCAGCTACGAGATTTCCTCACCACGTTCTAATTCTGTAATGACCAATCAGATAATTGATAAGTAAATAATGGTCAAGCATTCGGAGGACACAATCAACAGGGCACTGATGATGTCTCTTCGTATGGTGATGAAACACTGGCAAGTAAAATAGCCAGGATCGGAGAACAACTCAACCCAACCATCAATCACCCGAGCTCCACATTCTCTGAATTATTTGCAGAAGAATAAGAGTCCACAACAGATGGGATGCTCCACAGAGCCCTGATCTCAGCATTAGAGTTTGTCTGGAGGGACAGATGCAAGCCAGACAGCCAAATTCTGCAGCAAGATGCTTGGAACAACCTACCAGCTGATTTTCTTATAGAACTGTGTACCCAATGGAACCGATGCAGTTTAAAGGCAAAGGGTGGTCACGTCAAATACTAATTTGATTTAGTGGTTTTTTTTTAAAACCGTTTGCTGCACTTTTTGAAAGCTTATTTGCTTTACAGATTTATTTTTATTTATTTTTATAAATACGTGCCTAAGATTTTTGCAAGGTATTGTATGTCACCATATACAAGCCTGAGATTTGTTTTCTTGCAGGCATTCACAGCAACTACAAGAAACACAGTAGAATTAATGAAAACCGCACCTAACAGGATGGGCAACTAACCAATTCAGCAATGGATGTGCTGAATTCAAACTTTTCTCCATCAAGACAGGAGTCAAACAGGGATGTATCCACATTATTTGCCATCTTTATTGCTGCCACCCTTCACCTTATTGGCCAAGTTCAGTCACAGGGGATCCAGACTTTTCAACCTCAACCGGTTCAAGGCCAAGAACAAGCTCAGCATCACCATTATCATGGAACTTCAGTATGCAGACAAAAAATGCATTCACAGCACATTCTGAAGAAGACCTCCAAGGTATCTTGAATACCTTTGCCAAGGCAGATAGAGCCCCACGTCTTGTTCTGAATACAATAACAGACACAAATGCTACAAACCCCATTTCCAGAAAAGTTGGGATATTTTCCAAAACGCAATAAAAACAAAAATCTGTGATATGTTAATTCACGTGAACCTTTATTTGACTGACAAAAGTACAAAGAAAAGATTTTCAATAGTTTTACTGACCAACTTAATTGTATTTTGTAAATATACAAAAATTTAGAATTTGATGGCTGCAACACACTCAGCAAAAGTTGGGACAGAGTTAAAATAAGATTGAAAAATGCACAGAATATTCAAGTAACACCAGTTTGGAAGACTCCACATTAAGCAAGCTAATTGGTAGCAGGTGTGGTATCATGACTGGGTATAAAAGTAGAGTCCATCAAGGGCTCAGTCTTTTCAAGCAAGGATGGGTCGTGACTCACCCCTTTGTGCCAAAATTCATGAGAGAATTGTTAGTTCAAAAGGAACATTTCCCAACACAAGATTGCAGAGAATTTAGGTCTTTCAACATCTACAGTACATAATATTGTGAAAAGATTCAGAGAATTCAGAGACATCTCAGTGCTTAAAGGGCAAGGTCAGAAACCACTATTGTATGCGCATGATCTTCGAGCCCTCAGGTGGTACTGCCTAAGAAACCGTCATGCTACTGTGACAATTATAGCCACCTAGGCTCGGGAATACTTCGAAAAACCATTGTCACTTAACACAGTCCGTTGCTGCACCCATAAATGCAACTTGAAACTATTACACAAGGAGGAAGCCATACATCAACTCTATGCAGAAACGCCAGTGAGTTCTCTGGGCCCGAGCTCATCTCAAATGGACCAAAAAGACTGTGGAACCGTGTGCTGTGGTCAAATGAGTCCACATTTCAGCTAGTTTTCAGAAAAAACGGGCGCCGAGTTCTCCGTGCCAAAGATGAAAACGACCATCCTAATGGTTATCAGCAAAAGGTGCAAAAGCCAGCATCTGTGATGGTATGGGGGTGCATCAGAGCCCACGGCATGGGTGAGTTGCATGTATGTGAAGGTACCATTGACTCTGAGGCGTATATTAGGATTTTAGAGAGACATGTGTTGCCATCAAGGCGACATCTCTTCCCGGGACGTCCATGCTTATTTCAGCAGGACAATGCCAGACCACATTCTGCACGGGCTACAACAGCGTGGCTTTGTAGACACAGAGAGCGTGTGCTTGACTGGCCTGCTGCCAGTCCATATCTATCTCCTATTGAAAATGTATGGCGCATCATGAAGAGGAGAATCAGACAATTGAGACCACGGACCATTGAGCAGCTGAAGTCTTATATCAAGCAAGAATGGGCAAAATTTCCAAATGCAGATCTACTACAATTAGTATCCTCAGTTCCAAAACGATTAACAAGTGTTATTAAAAGGAAAGGTGATGTAACACAATGGTAAACATGCCTCTGTATCAACTTTTGTTCAGTGTGTTGCAGCCATCAAATTCTAAATTTGTGTATATTTACAGAATACAATTAAGTTGGTCAGTAAAACTATTGAAAATCTTTTCTTTGTACTTTTGTCAGTTGAATAAAGGTTCACGTGAATTAACACATCACAGATTTTTGTTTTTATTGCATTTTGGAAAATATCCCAACTTTTCTGGAAATGGGGTTTGCCCCTGCCCAACCAGTCCTCTGTAAAAGGTGGCAACATCACCCTCGAAAATGTAGACTACTTTCACTACCTTGGCAGTATTCTCTCATCAAAAGCAGAGTTTAACCACTGCCTGAGTAGTGCTAGTGGAGCCTATGCAAGGTTAAGGAAGAGTCTTAAGACTGCGATCTACAGGTCCAAACTTTTAGTCTATAGGTCCTTCTACATTACTGTATGGAGCTGAATCATGGATACCTGAAAGCCCTGGAAAATACCTACAAAAGATTGAGGACACACTAGAGGAGGCCAAGATGACCATGATAAAGCAACGCAAACACCAATTGACAGGTCATGTCATCCAGATGCTTAGCTCACATCTCCCTAGATCCTTTACTCCCTTGTTGAAGGAAGGTCAGTGAGACCCTGGTGAGCAAAGGAAATGTTTTAAACATTAAAATCAGCCTGAAGAAATTCAACATTACATCTAAAAATACATTGTACTCAATAGATACATCTGGAGGAAATCTGTTCAAGAGGGAGCTGTGGTACGTGACAGCGACCTCTGCTGTGCCGCAAAGAACAAACTGAAGTCGCAAAAGGAGGTACTGAACAACCTCAAGGCCCAACCACTAACCACAGCCACCACATACTCATGTCCATACTACACCAGAATATGTAGTTCCAGACTGACCTCCATCTGAGGACCCCCCCAGCCCCTAGGAGACCATCACACTCAACTTGAGTGACTGCACTACCAGAGAGGGAGTGCCAGGATTCAGATCTGGTGCAGAGAACGGCAGATAGCTCTAAGACAGGATGGTAAAGCTCCCTGCAGGAAACACCAAACATTGAAGTACACCTTAGGTTTCCCATTTCTGGATACGAGTGAGGTGATTATAAAGGGCTGTGAGGAATCTATTCCTGGAGAAACAAGGGTGGATGTACTTGCCCAAGAGCGGCTGATTCCAAGGATAATAGGGCTGTCTGTATCCTCGAAAAAGAATGAGGACTTAGCTTACAGACACACAGAATTCATAATCAACATCTTCTAGCCAGTGTCAAAGACATTCAGGCTCCACTAGCCATAACTAAAACCACCAACTGTGCACTTGGAACAAATTAAGCTTGAATTCCAGGTCAATAAGGCAGGAGGTGACACTGTTGATTGATAAGGCCACTAGATGGCAGTGCTTCACACAAACTCCCTGCAGAACCTTGATGCAATGTCTAGCAGTATTTGGGAATCTAATACCAGCTAGAAATTAGAAGTGTTCATATTGGCTGACCTTTTATTCCTATACTTCTCTAATGCCCATCACATTTCATTAAAAATGTTACAAAGTCCCCTTTTAAAAAAAAATAACGGAGGACATTTTCCTCAAAAGGTATGCGGTTTAGCAATACCACAAACTGTACAGAAGCAAGCTCTCCTACACTCAAAGTCTCTTGTCTTTTTCCAGCTTTCCCCCCTCCCTTCCCAACTGCCCCCCCCCCCAATCATCTGGTTCCATATGTCCCTTCAGGACATGGGATTCATTAAATCCAGCAGAGCCCTGATGACCTTCACCAATTTGTACAGATGTACCATAGAAAGCATCCTCCTTGGATGCACCATTGCTTGGTACATCCATTGCTCTGCCCAAGACGGCAAGAAATTACTGTGGACACAGCCTAGTCCATCGGGAAAACCAGTCTCTCCTCAGTTAACTCTGCCTGCATTTCCCACTGCCTCAGGAAATGTAATCAAAAACACCTCCTAATCTGGACATTTACTTTTCTCCTCCAATCAGGCAGAAGGTTCAAAGGCTTGAAAGCTCATACCACCAGGCTCAAAGACAGCTTCTATCCCGCTGTTATCAGACACTCATTCCACTATGATTAACTCAATCGAGTTAATTCCAATCTACTTTGTTGTGACCTTTCCACTTTGTTTACTTGCACTGCCTACAACACAATATTCTGCATTGCGATTTTCTTTTTAGTACCTCAAGATACACATGATCAGCCTGAAAGCATGCAAAAGCTTCTCACTGGATCTCCATACATATGACAATAATAAACCAATATAGGCTTCCTTTTAGATATCTTGTCCAAACAGAAATACCTTCTCTACCTCTCCCCTCCAACAGCTTCACTTTTCTAAAGCTGAACTGTACATCCTTCAAGAATGGGTTGTAGTATTGCCCTTTGTAAAGTCTCTTGAGGGATTTGTGTATTAAGACCAGCTCTGTAAGTCTCACCAAAACTCAATGCAGATGCAAGACCAAATCCACTACCTGAGGAACCAGACCTCGGAGGTGAGTTGCAAAGTAACCTGTACTTTTATTCAAAGGACAATAGTTGGATCACTGTAGTGGGGTGACCCGACAGTAAACAGCAAAAGCCAATTTCTAACTCTCTCTGCGCAGTCTCAGACATGGAGGAGAGACTGTAGTATTGTAGAACTGCACAGGTCCCTGCTTATCTTAGCTGGGAACAGTGCCTACAAATTCAGAGCTGAATCCCAGCTTGTTATGTAGTGGGGGGGGGGGGGCAGGAAAACATGTAGGGCCTTGACCTGAAGCAATGACTGACCATTTTCCTCCACTGACCTACCAAGTTCCTCCAACGCTTTCTGTGTTGCTTCAAGAATGTGGATGGGAATTCTCAGTATCTGAGAATCTCTGGGAAGGCCGATATTTATTTCCACAAGTCAGGGCCAGATATCCTATCAAAGGCGTTCCCACTGAATAGAGTCACACAACACAGAAAAAGGAAATTGAGGCCACCACATTCCCCATGTCCCTCATCCCATCACCAAGACTGGGAACTAAAAGCAGGTGAACCCTTTACCTTGTTATAAAGCAGGCAGAGACACGGGCAAGTTGGTCTGTCAGCGAGAGGGCTGCACTGACCAAAAATGAACAGTCTGTGCAGAAGAGGCAGTGTGACTTTCACCTGGGCAAACACGCCCAGGACCCACCCACTTTAATGTTAGTGAAGTCACTTCCATTTACACAGCACATCAGAGTTGCAATGGACCACAGGAAAGCAACAGCTGAGGACACCAGACGCTCGGTCTGGACAGCAAGATTTCATGGAGTGCCATTCAGGGGGCTGTGGAGATGAGGCCCAAAGCTTTACCGAGACAGGGATGTCGAAACCAAGTGTCTATAAATCACCAGTAGTCTTCAGCACCAGATCTGTCCCCACCGGTACCATACCCTGGTGTTATACAGTGACAGACTCATCCCCATGGGTACCATAGCCCGGTGTTATACAGTGATAGACCCATTCCCACTGGTACCGTACCCCAGTGTTATACAGTAACAGACTCATCTCCACCAGTGTGGACTGTGCCAGAATCAGAGAGCTCGCAGCTTGGAAGGCCTCCTTCAGGATGCACTGGCTAACAAAAGTCATGACCCTGGCAAAATCTCCGTATCCTTACACTTCTCGGGTAGTGGGTCACCTCAGATGCAGGCTGCAGGATCATCACAGCGTGCTCTCCAGTGTATTGTAGTTGTCCTTGAAGCTCTTCAGCTCAAGAAAGTGCTTGGGCCTCTTGCTCTTGTTGGATGGGAGGTAGGTGACCTGAATGGTGCTCGGCGAGGAGGCCTCAGGAGCAGGGGTCAAATCCTTGGCTGCATTCTGGTGTTGGGCCTGGCTCCGTGCACCCCGGGCTTGCAGGCTGTCAGAGGGAACACAGGTTAGCCCGGACCAAATCAAGGCCACCTCGAACCACCCACCACCAGAGAGAGGCACAGAAACCGAGTTCCTCCAGCATTTTGTGTAACCCAAAGTCCGGTTCACTATTTTATGCACAAGTACATGTACTCACTGGGAACTCTAGTAGGTACAAAAGCTCGTTAATGCAAATATCTAATCATGTGGCAGCAACTCAATGAATCAGAGCATGCAGACATGGTCAAGAGGTTCAGTTGCTGTTCAGACCAAACATCAGAAATGTGATCTGAGTGACTTTGACCATGGTGCCAGATGATGCGGTTTGACCATCTCAGAAACTGCTGATCCCCTGGGATTTTCATGTACAACAGTCTTTACAGTTTACACAGAATAGTTCAAAAACCAAAAAAAAAAACAAGTGGCAACTCTACAGTGAAAACACCTTGTTAATGAGAGAGGTCAAAGGAGAATGGCCAGACTGGTTCAACCTGACAGGAAAGGGACAGTAACTTAAATAACCAAGCGTTACAACAGTGGTGTGCAGAAGAGTGGCTGCACGCACACGTTGAACCTTGAAGTGGATGGGTTACAGCAACAGAGGACCACAAAGATACACTCAGTGGCCATTTTATTAGCTCCAAAAGGTGCAATGAAAAACTTGCAGCAGCACTGAAGACACGAAGTTCCCAAATTAACACAAAGGGGTGGAGAAAGTGTCAGTGGTTGTAAAGGTCAGAGAGAATCCACATATACTCACATGGAGGCCAGCTCGTTCACTGCATGCTGGTACTTCTGATACTCTGCTTTTCCAAAGGCCTGCAACGGGGAAAAAAGATCAGGTACGTGAATGCTTGCTTGTTCTTTCAATGTCCAGGAGAATAAACAGAAGGCAAATGCAATGTCAGCACTCATTAGAGAGGATTGGAATAGAAAAGCAAGAATTTAATGTTGAGGCTTTATAAGGCATTGGTCACATCACAATTGGAATATTGTCAGCAGTCTTGGGTTCCATATCTAAGATAGAATGTGTTGGCATTGGAAAGGGTGCAGAGATAGATTAAAATAATGATCTCGGGTATGAAAGGGCTAAAATATGAGGAGGGTTTGATGGCTCTGTACTCTAGAGTTTAGCAGAATGGGGGGCTGGGGGTTCCTCACTGAAGCCTAGCAAATATTGAAAGGCCTACATGGAGTAGACACGTCGAGAAAGTTTGTAGTAGTGGGCAGTCTAGGACAGTGAAAGACCTCCCTTTAGAACAGGGATGAGGAAGTTCTGTAGTCAGAGAGTGATAAATCTGTGTAATTCATTGTCACAGATAGCGGGGAGGGGGTGTCATTGGGTATATTTAAAGTGGAGGTTAGTAGTTTTTTGATTTGTAAGGGCTTAAGACGCAGGAGCAGAATTAGGTCACTTGGCCCATCGTCTATTGCATCATTCCATCATGGCTAATTTATTATCCCTTTCAACATTCTCCACATAACTACTAACCAAGAACCCCTTAACCTCTGTTTTAAATATACTCAATGACATGTCCTCCCCACCATCTGTGGCAATGAATTCGACCGATCTGCCATCACCTGGCTAAAGAAATTCCTCCTCTATTTTAAATGGACATTCCTCTATATTTAGTTTAAGGGGAACATGAGGATGAACCTCTTCACTCAGAGGGCAGTGCAAGTGTGGAATGAGCTGCCAGAAGATGCATGTTCAATTGCAACTTTTAAAATAAGTTTGGTTAAGTACAGGGATGGGAGTGGTATGGAGGGCTATGGTCAATGGGATTGGGCAGAATAGTTCAGCATGGACTAGATGGACCAAATGTACTGTAGTGCTGTATGACTTATTGTGTTGACTTTTATCACCTTGCTATATAGAAAGGATATTATTAATCTGGAAACAGCACAGGAATGATTTGCTGCCAAGTTATAAGGAGAGGTTGGATAGGCTGAACTTTATTCCTTGGAGCATAGGAGTTGAGAGGTGATGTTAGATTTGTTGGAGTGTAAAATTGGTATTTTTTTTTAAAAACCTTTCTTATGCTTGCTTATATTTCTGTGAGGGGTGATTGATAAGTTTGTGGCCCAAGGTAGAAGGAGTCAATTTTAGAAAATCTAGCACGTTTATTTTTCAACATAGTCCCCTCCTACACATACACACTTAGTCCAGCAGTCATGGAGCATAAGGATCCCTTCTTTGTAGAAGTGGTCCACTGCAGGGATGATTGATAAGCTTGTAGCTTAAGGTAGAAGATGATGAGTTATTAACTTCAAACTTTCTGTATTATCACTCAGAGATGACCTGAACGTGCATGTAACAAGAGCGTCTTGGACCTCCAGGTGGTCCACAGCAGGGGTGATTGATAAGTTTGTGGCCCAGGGTAGGAGTTATACAGCTCTCATGCAACTCTGAGTGAAAATGCAGAAAGTTTGAACTCATCTCCTTCTAACTTAGGCCACAAACTTATCAATCACCCCATGCTGTGGACCACTTCTGGAGATCCAAGACGCCGACTTCTACAAAGAAGGGATCCACGACCGCTGGACTAAGTGTGTAAATATAAGAAAAATTAATGTGCTAGGTTTTCTAAAATTGACTCCTCCTACCTTAGGCCACGAACTTATCAATCAACCCTAATCACCAATGTGTGTGAAATTGTTCAGTGAATTTCTGATAACTGTACTATAGCTGATTCTCTGCAGCTGTTGTCATACTGCCGACCTGACTATTTCATAGGTTACTCCTTATCATGGTATATCTCATTATTATTTATTGAGATGCTGCGTAGAACAGGCCCCTCCGGCCCTTAGAGCTGTGTCCCCAGCAACCTCCAACTTAATCCTAGCCTAATCATGGGTCAATTTACAATGACCAATTGACCTACTAAGCACCCGGAGGAAACCCACGTGCTCACAGGGAGGACATACAAACTCGTCTTGACAGCGATGGGAACTGAACCCAGGTCACTGGTACAGTAAAGGGTTGATCTGACCACTACTCTACCATACTATCTGTCCAGTTTGTATACGACTATGATTTCTTCCTTCTTGTTCATTTTTCCCCTCTTCCTTACAGTAGAGTTGGTTAATGTTACTTCCTTTGTCGTGAACACCTCATTAAATGGTTGTAACCACCAAGTTTTATGCTTCATTCTTGATTTCCATCAAATGCATCAGAGGACAGGAGACAGAGTGGTGATCTTAAAGAGGTGACAAGTGAACGCACTCAGTCTGTTTCTCAACAGTATCACGTTTTGTACAAAATGCCGGAGTAACTCAGCAGGTCAGACAGCACCTGTGGAAAGTAAACAGTCAACATTTCGGCCTGAGAACCTTAATCAGGACTGGAAAGGAAGGGGGAAGAAGCAAAAGTAAAAAGGTCAGGGGAGGGGGAGGAATACAAGCTGAAAGGTGATAGATGAAGCCAGGTTGGGGGGGGGGGGGGGAAGGTGGGATGAAGTGAGAAGCTGGGTGGTGATATAAGCAAGAATTAGAGGGCACATGTTTCAAGTGAGATGGGAAGAATTTAACAGGAACCTGAAGAGCAATTTAAAAACACACACAAAAGGGTGGTACATGGAATGAGCTGCCAGAGATAGAGGTTGAGGCATATACAATATTAACTTGTAAAAGACAGTTGGAAAGGCTTAGATTCTGAGCCAAACATCAGCAAATTGCTGTATAGAGACAAGTTGGGCCAAAGGGCCTGTTTCTGTGCTATGTGATTGTAAGAAGTCAATCCACACTGGTGCACTCCATCATAGCAATGACTGACGGTCTACTTACCTTCCAATGCATTAGTAGCTATGTACTAACTGTTTGAATTTTATGTACAGACACCCAAATCCCTTTGTACCGTATTGAAGTTTCCATTTAAAAAGCATCGTTTCCCTTTTTATTTACAATGCTTACATTCCCCAATAAACTCTGCCTGTTTTTTAACACGTTATTTACTCACTGCCCATTATGCTGCTGGCGTTTAGGGCAGCAATGAAGGTTCGCCATCTCTGGTGGTGTTCAGAGCTTCCTTCATCACACTAGTAGCTTCCCCTTGTCAGTCATGTAAGTCTCAGATGGAGACTCAAGAACACCATCGCACTCAGATGTACACGGATTTTTGTTGGCCCTGGAGAACTGGTGGACCGCTTAGCCTGGCCTCTACCCTTTGACCTGTTTGGCATGGGTTACCTTACCAAGAGCCAAAGCTTAACTTCAGCTGTCTGGGCCATTGAGACACGCAAGCCTCTAAACCATGACAAGATTGTGGTCCTCTTGGAGGTTTAACACCTTAACTGAGACTGAAAGTCCAGGTATGACACAATGTGTTACCATTCAGCCCATCAATAATCCCTTCAAACCTACTCACCGCTGTCCCATATCGTGCCGCTTCGTAGCCATCTATCAGCTTGTCGATAAGGTTCTTGCGGACACCTCGGTAGGGCGAGTTGCCTTCTCGCAGCTCCAGCAAGAAGGTACGGAAACTCCTCCCCGTCAAACGTTTGCCATGATCGGAGTCTTGGCTGAGCGGAATATCTGTGTGGAGAAAACGACAGAGGCTTCAGTAAGACCACAGTAGCGTACTGTTCACATCATGAATGCATGGGTTTCCACCCACAGCCTGCAGACATACGAGTTAGTAGGTTAATTGGTCCTGTGATTACGCTAATGTAAAGTTGGTGGGTTGTGCTGGAAGGGCCTGTTCCACAATATATCATTGAATAAAGACGGAAACTGCATCATGGGGCAAAGGCCAATGCCCCTGCTCCCTGAGAAATCTCTCCATAATAGCCCCACTCTAGACTGCCCCTACTATCCAACTTCCTTCCTTAAATCAACCCCATTCTCAGTTCAAGAGAACTCAGTCAGTCAAGCAGTGCTTGTGTGGAGAAAATCCAGCTGACCTGACGGGCCCAAACGACTGGGCGAAAAGAAAGTGGGGTGTCAGTAGTTTCCAAAGCAATGCAGTCCCACCATTACATTGCACTTCTCTTCTCCCCTTGCCTAGGGAATTTCCAGCTAGTGAGTGGTGAATCTGTGGAACTTGTTGCCACAGGCAGCTGTTGAAACCAAGTTTTTATGTATATTTAAGGCAGAGGTTGATAGATCTTGATTGTCGAGGCATGAAGAAGTACTCACCCAAACTCCCCTCCTCTCTCTACAAGCAGAATTCCCTCCTAACCTCACTCCTGAAAGGCACAACTCAAATCTATCCCTCAGTCCCAAGACTCCACAGACAGGAGAAAGCCACTCTTCCTCTAGAAGAGACATTAAAGTGGGCCCCTGTCAGAAGTAATTGAATAGGAGTATGGCTGTTCCTCCTGCTATTCCATTTATTCCTCAGCTGTAGAAATGAGAGGCCATTCAGATCCTCAGTTTTGTGTTGATTGTGACTTAGATGCATATTCTCCTGCCCAGTGTAACAGAGACAAGCAGCCTACTCGTGACCAACAGTTTTGTGTGATCTTGCTATACACAATGGTGCTCCTGGTTTGGCCTCCTTTACATTGGTGAGACCCAACACAGAATGGGGGAAACTGTTTCGCTGTCAACTGTATAAGGCAGGATCTCCCAGTCACTGTCAAGTCCATGGCCTCCTCTATGGCCATGATGAGGCCACACTCAGGTTGGAGGAGCAACACCTCATATCCTGTCTGGCTAGCCACCAAACCTGGTTTCTCCAAGTTCCAGTAATCTCCTTCTTTCTCCCTTTTTCTATTCCCCATTCTGGCTCCCCTCTCATGCCTTCTCTCCACCTCCTTATGGTTCCCCTCCTCCTTCCCTTTCTCCCATGCTCCACTGTCAGTTTCCTTCTTCAGCACTTTACCTCCTCCACCTATCACCTCCCAGATTCTCACGCCATCCACGCACTCCCATCCACCCATCTTCCTCCTTACTTTGCTTTACTTGTCAGATGCCAGCTAGTGCACCAACTCCCACACCTACTCTTAGCCCCTGTCCCCCTTCTTGTCAAGTCTTGATAAAGGGTCTCAGCCTGAAACACTAACTGTTTATTCCTCTCTATAGATGCTGCCTGATCTCCAGAGTTCCTCCAGCATTTTGTGTGTAACACTGTATGCCTAGTCAGTCAAGGGATGATGACAAAATGGTCAAAGTAATTTTCAAATACAAAAATTAAAAATAAAACAAGGCATCAAAATAGGATTCAGCAGATTTACACTTGGGAGGATCACGACCAAATGGTTGAAATTTCAGACTTTAAAGGTTGGAAGTCAGAAATAGAAAACACAAGCTGCTTAAATACTTGGTAGAGCACACACAAATCACTGGAGAAACTCTGCAGGCCAGGCCAGGCAGCATCTATTTTGGGATAGATCAGGCCAAGATCTTTTACCAGATTCTGAAATGTTGACTGTTTATTCTTCTCCAAAGATGCTGCCTGACCTGCTGAATTCTTCCAGTATTTTGTCTGTGTTGCTCTGGATTTCCAGCTTCTGCAGGATCTCGTCTTTTTTTTTTATGTACACACAGTCATTGCTGTGTTTCCACTTGACAACATCAACCACATTGTGAAATCTTTATAATCTTTGAAGCATCTTCTAGTAAAAAGAGTCCTCATGTGTCTGCCCGCCCAGAAGGTATGCCTAGAAATACAACCTTTGTCTGCACTCACCAATGTGCCGGATGGCATCCAGAGCCTTCATCCTGTACAAGTAGTTATAGCGACCTGCAGACAGTAATGGGGAGGAGCGTTAGTTATTGCTGCCTCAGCAATGAACAGCTTCTCATCTCTGGAGATAATCTGCCTCTGGATAACACTGTTACAGAGTACCAATGGATAGGAATGAAAACTGGCTCTTCAGCCCACTGAGTCTGTACTGACCTTTCAGAAGCAAATTGAATAACCATGCACTATTCTCTTCACGTTTAAAGATCACTATTCTCTTCACATTTAAAGATCACCTTTATTTGTCATATCCGCATTGAAACAGTGAAATGCTTTAGCTTTGCCTAACTTTAGATTTTATTATTGGGCGAATAATATTCGTAACCTAACGTATTGGAAATTAGATTTGGACTCATTATTGTGTCCGCAGTGGGTAAATTTGGAATGCAATGAAGTAAAGGGATATTCTTTATTCTCTGTTCTTGGTTCTTCTCTTCCTGCTGATTTAGTTAAATTTAATAAACAGATATCTAATCCTGTTATTAAACACACATTACGAATTTGGTTTCAATTTCGGAAATTCTTTACTTTGAAAAACTTTGTGCTTGATAGCCCTATTTTATTTAATTTTTTCTTTAAACCTTCCTTGACAGATCAAGCCTTTAGCATATGGAAAAGGAAAGGTATAAAATGTTTTCCTGACCTTTTTTTTGAAGGTACTTTGATGTCTTTTGACCAACTTTCCAATAAATTTAAATTACCTAAATCCAATTTCTTCAGATATTTACAAATCAGAACTTTTTTACATAAAGTTTTACCATCTTTTCCCAACTCAACTTCAACGGATTTCTCAGATTTGATTTTTACCTTAAATCCTTGTCAGAAGGGATTAGTTGCTTTTATTTACAACATGATTATGAAGATACAACCAGAGATGTCTGATAGAATTAAACAACAATGGGAAAAAGAACTTCGATACAATATACCAACAGATAAATGGGAAAAAATTTTACAAATGGTTAATTCTTCTTCTATATGTGCTAAACATGCTTTAATACAATTTAAAATTGTACATAGAGCTTATATGTCTAAAGATAAACTTGCTCGATTTTATTCTCATGTTAACCCTCAATGTGATAGATGTCATTCAGAAGTGGCTTCACTGACCCATATGTTTTGGTCATGTCCTACTTTACATAACTATTGGAAGGACATATTCGTTACCATTTCCTCAATTTGGAACATCGATTTACAACCTAACTTTATTACTGCAATCTTTGGTATACCAAATGAGGATGGTAATCAGTTTTCTCCTTCAATCAGACGAATGATTGCTTTTGTAACATTAATGGCCAGAAGGTCTATATTACAAAATTGGAAAGAAGTAAACCCTCCTACCACGTCTCAGTGGCTTTTTCAAACTATTTCTTATCTGAGTTTGGAAAAAATTAGGAGCACTATTTTTGACTCGTCAATTAAATTTGAAGAAACTTGGGGACCGTTCATCCGACATTTTCATGTGAATTAATTTGGCCTTTCCCAGACCTTCTCTTTGTTTATTCTTGTTCAGGTATGGAGTTCCGGAGTTCTTTGACACTATCATATACTTATAAACTGTTATTATTGCCCATGTTAGTTTTAGTTTAGTGTTTGTTTCATATATATATTTTCTTTCACACATTTTAAATTTTTTTTCTTTTTCTTTTGATGATTAGTTTTGTTTTTTTTCCATATATAATTATATAGACTTGATTGATTAATGTACTTTTTTGTTGTTGATGTTTAATAGGATATTATTATCCTATTATTAATGTAATCTTAAGTCTATTGTATTCATAACCTATTCATTATTATGTTATGTTTTTTTATATTTATATGAAACTCAATAAAAAGATTGAAAAAGAAAAGAAAGAAAGAAAGAAACAGTGAAATGCACCATTGAATCCCTCATTTCCTTGAATTCCTCTTGATTCTAACACTCACTAATACTTTGGGGGCAAGTTATACTGGTCCAATAAATACACAAATCCACCTGTCTTTGGGGGATAGTAGAAAAGCAGGCAAATCAAAATTAGCATATATTTTGAGAAGTTTAAAATATAAAAGCCAGGAAGATGTAATGCTCAGGCTTTATAAGGCATTGGCGAGGACACATTTGGAGTATTGTGAGTAGTTTTAGGCCCAATATCTAAGGATGGATGTGCTGACATTGGAGAGGGTCCAGAGGTTATTCATAGGAGTGAAAGAGTTAACATACAAGGAGTGTTTGAAGGCTCTGGACCTGTACTCACTCCATGAAACCCACTGAATACTGAAAAGCTTAGACAGAGATGTAGAGATGATGTTTCCAATAGTGGGAGAGTCTAAGACCAGAGCACAGCCTCAGAATGCAAGGACATACCTTTTGCAGAGAGATGGAATTATTTCTTTAAACTTCTTCCTCTCTCTTTAAATATACGTCTAGTACTGGACATTTATTCGGTGGTTCTGCATGTCTACCTCAGCTGTGCATCATGTAATTATATAAAGATGCCAGCTCTCCCCTCAATTTCTGAGACACCTGAGAAAAGAGCTCAAGTTCTCCTTGTAGCTCATCCTATCTAATCCTGGTAAAACTTGAGCTGTTCTTCTACTGCCCTTGCAGTGCACTGCATACTAAGCTAGGCATCAAGTTAAACACCTTCTCAAATAGTCACCCGAGCCAAAGCTATCTTCAGTTTTTAAATGAGAAAACTTTGTGAAACTGCAGAAAGTAAAACATGTATTAGATTCAATACAGAATAGTCATGCACCTGAATATACTAATATTATTCAGCAAACACAAGAAAATCTGCAGATGCTGGAAATTCAAGCAACACACACAAAATGCTGGTGGAACACAGCAGGCCAGGCAGCATCTATAAGGCGAAGCACTGTCGACGTTTCGGGCTGAGACCCTTCGTCAGGACTCACTGAAAGGAAAGATAGTAAGAGACTACAAGCCTACAGACTCTCACAGCTACCTGGACTATTCCTCTTCCTACCCCGTCTCTTGCAAAAATGTTATCCCCTTGTCACAATCCCTCCGTCTCCGCCACATCTGCTCTCAGGATGAGGCTTTTCATTCCAGGATGAAGGAGATGTCTTCCTTTTTTAAACAAATGGGCTTCCCTTCTTCCACCATCAACTCTGCTCTCAAATCATCTCTCCCATTTCCCTCACATCTGCCTTCACCCTATCCTCCCGCCACCCCACTCGTGATAGGGTTCCCCTTGTGCTCACCTACCACCCCACTAGCCTCCAGGACCAATGTATAATTCTCCGTAACTTCCACCACCTCCAACGGGATCCCACTATCAAGCACATCTTTCCCTCTCCCACTTTCTGCTTTCCGCAGGGATCGCTACCTACATGATTCCCTTGTCCACTCATCCCCCCATCCCTTCCCACCGATCTCCCTCCTGGCACTTATCCTTGTAAGCAGAACAAGTGCTACACCTGCCCTTACACTTCCTCCCTCACCACCATTCAGGGCCCCAGACAGTCCTTCCAGGTGAGGTGACACTTCACCTGTGAGTCAGCTGGTGTGGTGTACTGCGCGCGATGCTCCCGGTTTGGCTTTTTATATATTGGTGAGACCCAACGCAGACTGGGAGACCGTTTCACTGAACACCTACGCTCGGTCCGCCAGAAAAAGCAGTATTTCCCAGTGGTCACACATTTTAATTCCACGTCCCATTCCCATTCTGATATGTCTATCCATGGCCTCCTCTACTGTCAAAATGAATCCAAACTCAGGTTGGAAGAACAACACCTTATATACCGGCTGGGTAGCCTCCAACCTGATGGCATGAACACTGACTTCTCCAACTTCTGTTAATGCCCCTCCTCCCCTTCTTACCCCATCCCTGACATACTCAGTTGTTTTTTTTCCTCTCTCTGTCAATCACTCTGCCTGTTCTCTATCTCCCTCTGGTGCTCCCCCCCACTTTCTTTCTCTCAAGGCCTCCTGTCCCATGATCCTTTCCCTTCTCCAGCTCTGTATCCCTTTCGCCAATCACCTTTCCTGCTCTTAGCTTCATCCCACTCCCTCCGGTCTTCTCCTATCATTTCGCATTTCCCCCTCCCCCCACTACTTTCAAATCTCTTACTATCTTTCCTTTCAGTTAGTCCTGACGAAGGGTCTCGGCCGGAAACGTCAACAGTGCTTCTCCCTATAGATGCTGCCTGGCCTGCTGCGTTCCTCCAGCATTTGGTGTGTGTTGTTATACTAATATTATAGATTATTCTCATTATTGGGTTAAGCAAGGTAATAGAAACATGCAACATTCTATAGCTATGCCATGGATGAGAATGAACTTGTGGAGCGACAATAACTTAACAGCGATGAATGATGAACGTAATACTTTCTTCAAAGTACGTGTACTAAATGTTTACCAATATTAAGAAAGCTTCAGACTTTCAGATATTGCTGTTTCAAAGCCACCAGATGATAGCAAGTCAAAATCTGAATAAACCCATGTAGGAAATGTAAAATATAGCTTACCAACAGAAAGTGATGTTTGTGCAAGATGAACTAGGAACTGCATACAAAATAATCAGTGCCTCTAGAGGCAGAACACTCCCAGCCAGACATTCACGATGTCAAACTTAACTACTGAAACTAAAAGTCAAATGATCATTTCATTATGTCTTTGGCAAAAGAATGGACAGTCTTAGAGACTGCTCTTGAAACATTCTCACTGCAGTTCTCGTTTCAAAAACGTCATCCTTGATGACATACTTGCTCGCAATAATGTCTGATGAGCAGACCGATGATGCAGTGCCCATCCAGAACGACAATTGGATAAGGTACCTCTGAAGGGAGTTGTGTATGTATGTATGTATGTATGTATGTATGTATGTATGTATGTATGTACATACTATGTCCAACTTGCTGTCGTCCCTCCGGGTCAAGAAAGGGAGAGTTCACTGAAGTAATGCGGACTGGAAGAGGCTCCTGCTTTGTGATGCTTTCTTTGCATACGTCTTACGTGCACAAATGGTGCCTCTGCCAAGCAATGGGAGAATCGCACCAGAAGAGTCGGTGGGGGATGGGGAGGGGAAGAGAAAGAGAAAATCTTGTCAGCTATGTTATTAAGATGTTTGAATGACCATGCACTGTTTTAGGAGTTGAGAGTTCATCCTGGTTGTTGGGAATATGAGAGTTGGCAGGGGTAAGCAGACCTCCCCTCCTATTGAATCGATGACAAATCCACCAGCTCCGCTTCCAGTAGCTTCTGATGTTCCAGGACATGTCTCTAGAGAATCCAGGAGGTAGCTACAGTTGATGGATACTCAGCCAGCTCCCTGCTGTACTCTGTTGTGGGTGTACTAGAATCAGTAGTAACCCAAGATGCTGGCCCCGAATTTACAGCTGTATCTGGCTCTAATTCTGAAGTGTCAACAGGTTGGCTCAGTGCATCTTTACTGCTTCTCCAGTTCTCCTTGCTACCCTCTCCACCACTCTCCAGATAACTGGCCAGAGAAGCCCTGATACAGAGTCAGTCCAAATGTGGACAAGACAGTCTCAGCAACTCACTCAAACTACTGTACAATGGTGATCCTGATGCAGCCAGTGAGGGCTGTGAGTTGGCTCTGTTGAAAGTCGAGACACTAATGCACTTAAGTGGTGAACACCCACGTTTCCAGGATGGGTGACTTATGGCATTTCTCAATTTGTACATTAAATGGGGGTTTACCTGATTCTTTGGGTTTGAATCTGAAGCAAGTTCAGGAGGAGGACTGGGGAACAATCTGGCATGAAACATGACCGGAAGCTGGTTCCCATCTTTGCCTGCTGCCTTGATTTCACTTTCTGTTGAGCAACCACACCGTATTAGTGACTTGCACCAATGGCCAGTTCTTCAGTCATCTTCCCAGACAGATGACCACCACGTCTAAGTCATCTGCGAAGGCAGCCTCAGCTTCACGCTCCTCCTTGAGCACACTCAATATAGCTTCTACAAACTTTCTTCCATTTCTAAACAAGCTTTTTCAATTAGCATTTCAGCTTCGCACTTCGCACAGGCTGCTCTCATTCTTGCTGCTTCAGTTTTAGCATGGGCTTGAGCTGCAGCCATGCTCGTTGTGCGTCATGAAGACACAATCAACGTGCCATGTTCTGACCTGACTTCCAGGACTCAATGATGACATTGTAGTGTAGTCCGTTCAGATTGCTATTTCAAGGGCAAATCTAGAGTGAATGATGTATGTCTTTCCACCGTATTTCCTCCAAGTTGAAATCCAAATTAATCCGTGCAGAAAATGATGTAAAAAAAAGCTTACAAACTTTAAGTGATGTTTGTACAAAACAAACACAGCCTCTAGAAGCAGAACAGTACTGTTACCTTAACTTTGGCCAAGTTCCATAACTCCCTACCGTGCTTGCTCTCCCACCACAGGTCTTCCCTCCCCCCCACCAACCTAACATCTGTGTAATTTGCAGCAGAACTCTCACTCTCTCTGTTCTCCTCCTGGAAGCTCTGTCATCCTCTACAAGAGAACATAAAGTACAGCTCAGTACAGGCCATTTGGCCCACGATATTGTGTTGGTCTTTTAGCCAGCTATCCTTTCCCTCCCTCGGCCAGAACTGAACACAATACTCCAAGAGTGGTCTAACCAGGGTTTAAAAGAACTGCAATATTACTCATGGCACTTAAACTCAATCTCCAAACTACCGAAGACCAACACACCACATGCCTTCTTCCCCACCCTATCACCTTGTGGACGTGGATCCCAAGATCCCTCTGTTCCTCCACACTGCTAAGAATCCTGCCATTAACCCTGTACTTCACTTTCAAGTTCAACTTTCCACAGTCAATCACTTCCCACTTTTCTAGATTGAACTCCTTCTGACCACTTCTCCGTCTAGCTCTGCATTCCGTCAATGTCCTATTGTAAACTACATCAACTTTCTATACTATCCACAGCACCACCAACCTCTGTGTCATCTGTAAACTTACAAACCCATCCCTCCACTTCCTCATCCATATCATTCATAAAATTCACAAAGAGCAGGGTCCCAGAACAGATCCCCATGGAAAACCACTGGTCACCAACCTTTAGGTAGAATACGCTCTATCTACTACCATACTGACTTCTGAGGGCAAGTCAGGATTGCCTGGATCCACCATCAGTGTTCATGTCTTCAGCTGACAGCCTAAAGCTTAGGAATGTCTTCCCCAACTTTCTTCGATCAAGGTGGTGGGTCAAGTGGTTCCAGGTCTCCTCCACTCCTTGTACAGCTTTAGGCCACGCATTACTTCTGCCCATAGTAACAAACATTCTGCTGGGGAAGGCTCAGTATCTCAAGCAGATCATTGGTTGGTCCAGATACCAGTCTCTGTGCCTCTTTATTCCTGCGTGTCATCTCCATTGCAGACTACCTTGGGCTCCCTGGTTCCTCATACCTCTGTACTTCCACCTGTAATTCCCCGACTGTAGATGACCTTGGCTTATCAGGTTTCTCATGCCTCCGTATTCCTGCCAGTAGTCTTCCCCCTGTGAATGACCTTGGGTACTTGGATCCCTCATGCCTCTATATTCCTACCTTGGGTTCTTGGGTCCTGCAGCTGCAGCAAGCGCACATCATCTTCGTCAAGTAGCTGCGGCTCGTAGTCAAGATCCTGGATCCTTAGGAGGCTCCGGTCTATCTCCTCTCTCAGGTCCTTTTGAGTCACATGGAAACAAGAGGAGCAAAGTAGTTAGCTTAAGGTTACCACACTGTTCTCGGTAGACACATTTTGGTATAATGCAGCCTGACAGCCCACTGAGTTTGGAATGCAGTACTCTTCATATTGGCATAAATACCAAAAAGGGGTGGCACAGTAGCGTAACACTATTACACCGCCAGAGACACAGGTTCAATTCCCGTCACTGTCTGTAAGGAGTTTGTACATTCTCCTTGTGGGTTTCCTCTGGGTGATCCAGTTTCTTCCCACAGTCCAAGATGTATGGGTTAGTAGGTTAATTGGTCACATGAGTGTAACTGGGCTCGTAGCATCTCTAAGAAGGTTAATGCATCTCTAAGTAGCATAAAAATAAAACTTGCAGCAGTGCAGAAACCAGCACTTTGATTCAATGGGGTTACCCACTTATGATAAAGGTGAGGAGGAATTTCTTCCCTTAGAGCTTAATGATTCTCTGGAAGTCTCTACCTAACAAAACGGTGGAGGCAAGTCATCAAATATACCTCATGCTGAAACAGGCAGATCTCAGGAGAGAAAGACTCTAAGGTTCAAACAGAAGAGTGTAGCCAAGGGATAACTTTGGAACAGCTGTAATATTATGGAATAGTACAGGAGGCTCGGGGTCAAATGGCCTCCACCTGCTCCTGTTTATTGTCTTATTAAAATGTAACAGACACAGATACAAAGATTAAATATGAAAGGATAAGAGAACATTACCCTTCTTCTTCTGGACAACTATGAGAAGAAGCTCCTGTTGAAACCCTAATGCCACTTCACAGTCCAATCATTAAACATGACAAGGTAGCCATACAGGAAATGGGGAAGGGGGGGGGGGGAAGGCTTCAAAAGGTCTGGGGTCAAAATTCTGCCTCAGCTCATCCAACCCTCTGGGCCACTATCCCCAGAATCCCATTGATTCCCCATGCAACTCAGCCTCAGTCAAGGCTCTGCACTCAGATGTCCTACCATCAGAGCAGAATTAGGCTATTTAATCTCAGCCGGACCCCATTCTTACCCACCAACTAAAGTCCAAAGTAAATTTATTATCAAAATATGCGTATTTAACTATACACTACCCAAAGGATCATTTTCTTGTGGTCATTCACAGCAAAACAAAGAAATTGTATCAATGAGAAACTACACACAAAGACCGACAAAAAAAAGTGTGCCAAAGATGACAAACTCATGTTCTCGATAATACAGAGAACACGAGTTGTAGAGTCCTTGAAACAGAGTCTGTCGGGCGTGGAATCAGTTCAGAGTTGAAGTGAGTAAAGTTATCCACACCGGTTCAGGTGTTTTTGAACTTGGTGGTGTGAGACCAAGGCTTCTGTACCTACTTCCCGATGACAGCATTGGGAAGAGAGCACCCCAAACAAAGCCTTGGGAACATTGCTGAAGGCTTTTTACTGATTACTTGCTACAACACAGTGTGGTGTAGAGTGCCTATTTCAGGAATCTCTTGTCCAACACGCCAACAATGGCTCCTGCCCATCAGAGCTGCTGGGAGCAAGATCTGTGTACCAATGCCAATGGTGTTCTGAGGAAATTAGCCTCGTCCATCCCATGAAATTTACAATCAGGCTACACAGCAGTGTGGACAGGACTCCGTGTGCCACCTGCCCTGCCCTGGTCAGATACTAACCTTGGGTGCGTTGTGCCCAATGGGGACATGGGGGCCTCTCCGGGATTTCATGGCAAATCTCATAATCTGGCGCTTGACGAAGATGAAGAGGAGGACAAATATCTGAGGATAAAAGACAGCAACATTAGGAAGGGAAACACATGCCAAATGAAGTATGATACCATCAGCTCAGTTCTAATCCGGGGAGGAACAGAGTTCCTTGGGCACCTCATAGATCAAAACTCCAATGTGCAGGATTGCAAGGGGCTGCAGAAGGTTGTAGACTCAGTCAGCTCCATCACTGGCACAACCCACCCTGCTTTTGACAATGCCTCAACAAGGCAGCATCCATCATGAAAGATCCTTTCCACCCAGGTTCTTCTCATTGCTACCATCAGGGAGGAGGTACAGGAGCCTGAAGACCCACACTAAATGTTTTAGGAACAGCTTCTTCCCCTCCGTCATCAGAACTATCAGACCATTGTCAAACACATTCGATCTCAAACCTTTCTACCCCACTCTGAGCACAAAGGCAATTCCAGACACAGTCACAGGGTGGATCTCTGAAAGAGAGGTTACAGATGCTAGAATCTAGAGCACCAGTTTGTTGGGGGTTCTCAGCAGGTCAAGCTGCTTCTGCAGGAGGAAAGAAATTGATGACATTTCAGCTGGCGACCTATATCAAGTCCCTCTAAATTCCTCTGGCTCTTTCACAGACTTGATGCAGGGTCTGGATGTGATATGTCTACAGTTCCTTTCCTCCCACAGATGCTGCTCCACCCACCGAGTTTCTCCAGTAGAGTGTTTGCAGTCTCTGTAATAACATTGCAAGTAATCAAGGGCACGTAGGAATGTCCAATGGACATGAGATCCTGTCCAATAAATGAGTTAAAAGACCTTAAGCACTGTCACAGGCTTCTCAGCAGCAATAATTTATGGTAGAATTACTGTAAAATTCTGAAGAAACAAGAAATGGACTTGAGATTTGGGATATCACATTGCAACTTTACAAAACATTGGTTTGACCGCAGTTGGATTAACATGTACAGTTCTGATTGCCACACACAGGATGTAGTTGTGATGGAGAGAGTGCAATGATGCACTGTTATCTAGACTGCAGGACATATTGGATAGGCTAGGTCTATTTTAGAACATAGAACAGTCCCCTCAGCCCAAGTGTTGTACCAACACTTTAACCTACTCTAAGATCAATCAAATCTTCCCTCCCATGGAATCAATCCTTTCATCCATGTGCTCATCTCAGTGTCCATTAAATTGCCCCAATGTATCTACCTCTACCACCATCCCCAGTAGGATGTTCCCTGCACCACTACTCTTTGGAAAAAAAAACCCTCTGCCATCCCCTGCTATAATTTCCTCCAGTTATGCTCCCTAGTATTTGCCTTTCTCCACCCTGGGAAAAAGTCTCTGGCTGTCCACTTGATCGATGCCTCATCATCTTGTACATCTCTATTAAGTCTCCCCTCATCTTCCTTTGGTCCAAAGAGAAAAGCCATAGACAACGAGACCCTATAAAGAATTGCGAAGGACTGCTGAGAGGATCATAAGAGTCTCTCTTCCACCCATTGGAGATTTTTTTATCAGGGGTACTGCACATGCAGGGTCGTAGCATTTTTAATTATCCCTCCCATCCATCCAATCTCTTTGAGTTCCCCACCCCATCACCAGGCATGAGGTACCACAGAATTCGGATGAGGACTCTTAGGATGGGAAACAGCTTCTTTCCCCAGGCTGTGAGACTACTGAACCCCCTGCCATGACTCAGGTATCACCATACACAAAATGCCAGTAGTGTTAATACTCAGAATTAGATTTGATATCACCAGCAGACATCATGAAATTTGTTAACTTTATGGCAGAAGTACAATGAAATACATGATATAAAGAAAAAATCTAAATTACATTAAGTGTATGTCTGATAAATAGTTCAGTTAAAATAAGAGAAAAAACTGAATTAAAAAGTAGTGAGATAGTTTACTTTCCTATGCGTGTCATAAGGGCATGAAAACCAAGAAGGCAGAGAAGGCAAAAGGCAAGGTTCGTTGTACCTAGAGTGGTTGATTTCTGTGACATGCTGCCAAAGCTGGTAGTGGAAACAGGTACACTCACTAGCTTTAAGCAGCATTTAAATGGACTCAGCTGTGGAGGCCAAGTCATTGAGTATATTTAAAGCAGAGGAGATAGACTCTTGATTTATAAGGGTCCCAAAGTTTACGTGGAGAAGACAGCGGAATGGGGTTGAGAGGAATAATAAATTAGCTGTGGTGCAATGGTGGAACAGTTTTAATGGGCCAAATGGCCTAATTTTGCTCCTACATCTTATGATCTTAAATAGGCAAAGAATAGAAGGACAACAGTGCTAAAGTGGGCAAATTCAATTCCAGTACACAACTGTAAAGGAGAACAAAATAATTGTTACTCTGGACCCGATGCAGCACAAAAAACAATACACAAAATACTTTTTGTATTGACTGTCTGTCCATAAAATGACACTAGGCACAAGAATGTTTCTTCAAAAGGTGAATGACAGGAAATGAAGGTGGTTGCAGGTATGGTGGGGTGGGTTAGGTTACTGCTTGGGGAAAGTAACTGTTTCTGAGTCTGGTGGCCCTGGTGTTGGCTCTTCCCTGATGGGAATGGAAGAGACCATCCATGAGCAGAGTGGGTGGGATCGACCATCCATGAGCAGAGTGGGTGGGATCCTTCCTGACTTTGCTGGCCTTTTACCCCACACCTTTCTGTGGATATACATTTGACGACGGGTAGGCTGACGCCAGTGATGCATTGGGCAGTTTTGACTACCTATCTTAGGGCTTCCATTTTTGCCACAGTGCAGTTTCTATACCATGCAGTATGTTGGGATACTCTCTACAGCACATCTGTAGAGTGGCATGAATGCAGAAACTGGTGTAGTAGAGGATCAGCATGGCTGTGATGGGCTGAAGGGCCCCACTTGTGCTCCACAATTACCACAAGCAGAATGATGCCATGATTGATCATACAGAAAAACTCTATTCACAGAAATTAACCAAAGAGGATGAGGAAAATCTAGCAATAAACTAGCACTCACCTTACTGCCATTATCAATCAGATTAAACAGACAAAACCAGGGCATGGTAGCAGTGAGGTTAGCGTGATGTGTTGTTTTTACAGCTTGGGGTGTCACAGTTCAGAGTTCAGTCCAAATGCTCTCTGTACATCATCCTCCCCATGGACATGTGGTGTCCCAGATTCCTCCCACAGTCTGAAGATGTAACAGGTAGGTTCATCAAGTCATTGTAAATTGTCCCTTGATTAAACAGGGTTGTCAGGGGGTTCTGAGCAGTGTAGGGCTATCAGTGCTGTATTTCTAAACAAAATAAATCAATAAATACCTCCATCATGGGCAGTCCCACACCCTGCTGTGAAAAGGGGAGGGTTGGACTTAGGGCTAGCAGCCACATTCCGTAAAAATCCCAGAGCAGCAGAAATGACAGAGGCTCCAAAGACCCCATTCTGGGAGAGGGAAGATACACTAAGAAGGTGGGCTACACCTGGGGACAACTTGAGGGACTGTGCCAGATAGAAGCAAGCTGCTGTTGGGATCATGCCCCGGTAGGGATAGCCAGCCATAACTAACACCCATCTCATCGGCATTCTCAGTTTGTATTATTACAACCAAGAGAAACCAGTGATATTAAACCTGATTCTGATGAGTCTTCTATCCCATTTACATAGAGGACACGGGGTAATGGGCAACCAGTAAAAACGAACACACAGCCTACCAGTATTCCCCCAGACTTTCAGACGGAATAACTTGATAATTGACGCCCTTCTTACAGGCTTCCTGGTTTACCATATAGGCGAAGGACCCGCCCTCTTCACATTACTACCATCAATGAGGAGATACAGGAGCTTGAAGCATACATTCAAAGTTTTCAGGAACAGCTTCTTCCCCTCTGCCATCAGATTTCTGAACGGACATTGAACACCTCCTCAATATTAGGTCTCTCATTTTATACACTATTCATTTTTATACATTACTTATTACTACTTATGTTTCGGATTCTAGACAAGGCCACGAATATCTAACAGTAACGAACACAGGCATTCTCTAGTTTATCATCTAGAATAACTAGAGAAGATAGGGATAACTAGCAATAATACCCGCAATAGTCGTTTTCCTCATTTTGCCATAAAGAATAAATAGAGAAGGTCAAGGATAACTAGTAATGACTAACACCTATCACAAGTATTTCCCGGCCTGTCGTAACTAATAGTCGGGATGACCAGCGGTAACTAGCAGCCTGCTGACACTCACTAGACTGCCGTAGGCCATCACCAGCACCACATTAACCCCGGACAGACTCTTGGCACTCATCATGATCGTCCCGGTGCACTGTCCCGCTTGTTACAACACCCCTCCAGCTGGGGCCGGTCGAGTCCAATTTTAACCGCTTGACTGCACGACACCGCCTCCGCCCTCGGGTCCTTTAAACGCGGGCGGCGGCAGGGGGCAAGCTCTCGCGAGGTTTCAGCCCGGCTTCCATCCTCGGAAAGACTCGGGTATCTCCGGTTAGCCGACGCATGGAGAGTGCAATAAATAGGTACATCGAATTTTTTAGTTTACCTATTAATTTATTCTTAAAACAGAATAACTCACGTGAAAGCAATCACGTCATGTGAACGATATAATTTGACTTCCTCTGGATAATGAGAAGGGGGATGAAAATCGAAGTTTCGGGAATCTTCGGCAGCGATCGGAAGGGGCTGGCTGACGGCTTAAGGTTCGGGAGTCTTCGCCAGGAGTCGGAAATTTCTCGGCGCTGGACCCGCGGGACTGGCGGGAAAACGTCTGAGGGGGCAAGAGGGGAAATGTCACGTAAGGGGCAGAACTAAACAGTTATTGTTGTGGGGTCGGAGTGAGGAATTGGGCGCTTATGGCTTATAAAAAGCATGAACGAATCACATCCAAAAGGACTCCCAAATTTTGGCAATGCCACATCAGATTACATTTACACGCGTCCCATAGTTGAGGGGAAAGGGGAACAAATAAAATGGCGTCCGCATAGCTGAAGGCTCCTTGAGGGGAAATATATCACATGACAAGGGTGTCTCTGCGCGCTGAGATCGAATCTGGATAGAAATTATCTCAATGATACATTTATTTTCTTTTAAGTTAATATAAACTGGAGGTAGATGGAAGCAATAAAAATAATAAAATTGTCTGTGACGACGCGGGCTTCCAAATGGCGGCACGCTGGAGGTCACGTGACAGGGACCGCAAGGCGTTATCCAAATAACGATTGAAACTGGAGAGTAGCTTTGTGTTTTCGAAAAGATGAAAACATACTTTAGTGAGATGTTTAAATAAAAACTTTATGTGCACGGGAAGAGGAGAATCAGGTTGAGTCCCCTGACGTCACGAATTTAAAATGGTGGCGGGTCGAAGCGGAGCTGGAACTGCTCACGTGACAGGGAAAAGGCAGGAGATTCCCAGGTTTCAGCAGCAATTGCAAGATAATTATTCCGGTCTCCGTGATTTTTAAAATAATATTTTGGCACGGGAGCGTATTGATATCGGGGAACGTCGGTGGACTTAAAATGATCGTAACACCTGACAGAGAGGTGAAACTATAAAGTAAATCAATAAATAAGTTATGCATCTCCAATCAGTGAAGTAGGAGGTTTGAAACGTTGTGGAGGCGGAACAAATCTTGGAAACTGGGTAGTTCTCTAAAATAGAGGTGGTTCTTATCCTGTGACAAATGTCGGGAAAACTGACATTATTAAAGTAAAATATTCTCAGGAAGGTATTAAACATTACATTTAAAATTTTTAAAACAATTGGAAAAAACAAGAGGGCAGCGGCGATGTAAATTAAATCTTCGGGGAGGTGCCAAATGATGGAAGACCGCTTTCCCCCTCACGTGACGGGGGGGGGGAGTTAGAGTTAAAGGATCCCGCGAAGGACAACTAAGGGAAATTAATATGTAAAAATCTGAGGGCGAATGATAAAATAAATGGTTTGAAGGCGGAAAAAGAGAGAGACCCGAATAATGGGAGGGTGGGTGTGACGTCACGGGGTTCAAAATGGCGCCGGGAGCGAAGCGGCGGCGGGCCGGGTCACGTGCCGGGGGTGTTTGTGTGCGTGTTTAGTGCAGTGTGGACTGAGGAGCAGGTAAAGTTTCTGTCCCTCTCTTATTGTCTCCCCCCTTATGGGGCCTGCTTTTATTTCCTTTATCTTTTTGGCTAAATGCTTCTACTCTTGGGATTAAAAAAATAATTCTGTGTGTGAAGGAAAGAAAAACAACCCCCCCAGCCTAAAGCTTTTAAAACCTTTTTTTTATTAACAGGAAAGAATACAATAACAAGGAGAATAAAATCTCTCCCTTTTCTCTTCCCCCGAAAGGTTTTTGATTTAGGGTCTTTTTAGGGTTCTGTTTTAAAATTAACCCTACCTAAACAATAAAACTCATTTTTCCCATCAGAGGAAAAAAATATGAAATGTTCACGTCCTTTCTGAGGCAGGAAGGCTTATGAAGAGGTTCTGGGCCTCCAGGAGTAATCACGTAAACTCTTTTTTTGTTGTTGTTTCTGAGCATGAGGACGAAACCTGCTTTTTTTTAAAAGGCCTATCCAGCAGGCCCGAGGCCTGGGACTCGATTAGTTGTGAAAGGAAGGGATTTAATTGTCTTCTTTCTCTCTGAACTGGTGCTTTTTAGATTCTTTCCCTTCCGAATTTTTAAATTTAGCCTAATGATTTGAGTCTCCGCTTCTATTTGTATTTCAGAATCTTTTTCTTTGTGGAGATTGTGGGCTTAATTTATAAGAGTAAATCGACGCTTGGAGGCCTCCCAGGCCTCGGGAAAGAGGAAGCCATCAGCACAAGAGAGGGATTTCTAGGGGGCTTTGTATTGTAGTTTATTCCCCTTTGCTTCGTCGGCACGCTTACAAAATCGTCAATGCAATGAGATAGTGTCCAATCTCATAAAAATATGTGCTTGTGTGTCTAATGCGGTGATTTAAGACTGTTTGCACCTCGGTTGTAGGAGGAAATTTATTATGAAACTGAATTGCAAATCATGTTTGTTTAAGATTGAATTTTTCCGTTTTTAATGGTTGTAAACGTGCGAAGTAATTAAACTTGTTAGATATCTAAGTGCATGGGAGCTGCTTTATGCATTCCTATTTGTTTTGTTAGCTTTGTGTCCGAATAAAACCAGTTTGCAGTTTTTTTCCTCTCGTTTTAGCGAGAGAAGGGAAATCTTGTCTCCTTGTTTCAATCTTCCCGTCAGCATCAGGTATCCTCCCCTAGCAAAGAAAAGGGCGCAATCGCGTAAAAGCAACTTTTGTTTTAAATAGTGAGAGGGTGAACGTAATTGAATCGTTTAGTTATTTTTTTCGCCCCAAAAAAATAAACTTTAAGCGCCCGAATTGGGGTGTGTGTGGACTGTTAGGTGGCGCAGCGCTTTGTTCTGAGCATCTGCCCCCTCCTGAATCTTATCGCCAGCTCCTTCCACTTGTATTTTTGCCGAACTTGTGCAGGGATGTTGTTTTTATATTTAAAAAGAAATCCCTTCCGGTGGAGGGGGGGAAAAGAATTGAACCTCGGCTGGCTTGTATCAGAAGCACGCACTTTTAATCTTTGCGTGCTCTGTGGTGGGGTTAACAATACATAAGCAGCTAGCTTATGCCCGAGCATATTTTGATGCCACCATTTTAAGGATATAGTCTAAGACCCAATTGTCTTGGGGTGTACATTAATCCAGCCAGGGATACATAGGTTTAGTGGAAGAATTTACAAGCTTTGAAGCCCCCCAGTCCTGAGGACATAAACTGTTCATTTGTAGATATGGCAGGTATGTGGTTATCTCATAACTCTTTAAAAATGCACAAGCAGGGTGGGCCAACTTACCCCTCAAGCCTACTCTGCCATTGAATAAGATCATGGCTAGTTCAAGTCTTGCCCCCCCCCCCCCCTCACGGTGTAGGAGGCTGAAGGATGATGGCCTTATGAAATGTTGTAAAGCTATAGGTGGTATAGATACTGTGAATGGTCAGTATGTTTCTCAGGGTATTTGATTCTAAAACTAGTGGTACGGGCTGTAAAGCGTTGTCTGGGGTTCAATTCCCGCTGCTGTGCTGTCTGTAAGGAGTTTCTGTGTTCTCCCCGTGTCTGATGGGCTTCCTCTGAGTTCTCTGGTTTCCTCCCACATTCACAAAGACACATGGATGTAGTTAGGCAGCGCGGGCTCATTGGGCCGGGACGGCCTGTTACTGTGTTGTATACAACAGAGAGCATAGTTTCAAGGTGAGAGGCACCTGACTGGGCGGTGGGTGTTTGGAGGGAGTTGTCAGAGGAAGTGTAGTTACAATGTGTAAAAGGCATATGGATCAAGTTATAGAACACTACAGCACAACAGGCCCATTGGCCCATCTTGTCTGTTCTGAGCCATTAATCTGCCCTCTGTACCCTTCTCATCTATGTTATCTATCCAAATTTCTCTTCAATGTTGAAATTGACCCTGCATTCACCATTTATGCTGGCAGCTCGTCTGCTGTACACTTTCATCTCCCTCTGAGTGAAGATGTTCCCTTTAAACATTTTGCCTTTCACCTTTGACCCATGACCTCAAATTGTATTCTCACCCAACCTCAGTGGAAAAAATGCTGCTTGCATTTACCCCTCATAATTTTGTATAGCTCTGTTAAATCTCTTAATGTTCTACATTCTGAGGAATTAAGTTCTAATCTATTCAGTCTTTCCTTACAACTCAGGTCCTCCAGTCGCATGCACATCCTTCTAAATCTCTCTGCACTCCCTCAATCTCATTGACATCTTTCTTGTAGGTAGGTGACTAAAACTGTACTTAATACTACAAGCTAGACCTGTCCAACATCTGATACAATTTCTACATAACATCCAAATCCTGTGCTTAATACATTGATTTATGAGAAGGCCAATGTGCTGAAAGCGTTCTTTATGACCCTATCTATTTCTGACATCTTTCAAGGAATCATGGATCAGTATTCCCAAATCCCTCTGTTTTACCCTGGCTTACTACGCAAGAGCTACCCTAGCTAGTCTTCTCAAAGCCCAATGCCTCACGCTCATCTGCATTAAATTCTATCTGCCATCTTCCAGCTGCTCCAGACCCCGCCGCAAGCTTCGAGAGTCTTTCTTGCTGACTGCTACACCCTGATCTGGGTGTCATCCACAAATTTACTGATGCTGTTAACCACATTATCATCCAGATCTTTGGTATAGATGACAAACGACAACAGATCCAGCACCGATCCCTGCTGCACTCCACAGGAGAGGCAGCCATCCCTGACTTTTCCCATGAAGCCAGTATCTAATCCAATTTACTCCCTCATCTTGAACCTTCTTGACCAACCTCCCATGCAGGACCTTGTCAAATGCTTTGCTAAATTCCATTGAGACAACAGTCATTGCCTTCTCTTTACTTTCCTGGTAACATCCTTGGAAAACTCCCTCAGACTGGTTAGACACGACCTACCATGCACAAAGCCATATTGACTGTCCCTAATTAGTCCTTATCATTCCAAGTACTTATATATCCTGTCCCTTGGAATATCTTCCAATAACTTTCCCAGTACTGATGTCAGGCTCACTGGATTATAATTTAACATATAACATAACATTATCCTGTTCCAATTCTCTGCTACCTCACCTGTCGCTAAGGGTGATTTAAATAGCCTCCCACAGGGCCTGAGGAACACCTTGACAGGTCCTGTCAGGCTTGGTTAGCTTCGTGTACAGGAAGAGTTGTCCAAACATAGGTACATAGTTTAGAGAACATGTCTGCATTGAGGCCAAGGTTAGACAAGCCATGATGTTATTTATTTTTCTACTCTCTTCCCACTCCTTTGCAGTTTACTCTGGTCAGTATTATGTGTGCCTTGAATATATTTCAAAGACTCTGTTCTCCACAGTGGAGAATTATAGATATTTACAACTCAATCAGGTTTCATATCATTGTCATGAAATTTATTGATTTGCAGCAGCAGAACATTGTAATACATAATAAAATAATCTATAAATTGGGAAAAATATATAGTTAAAATAATTAATTTAAGAAAGAAACCACTGAGGAAGCGTATGCGGATTCGTTGTCCGGGAAAGAAGCTGTTCCTGAAATATTCCTCCTCATCTTTACCTGAAATAAGGGTTGTCATATTCTCACAGGACTGGGAATGTCCTTTGTTCTGGGGCAATTTAAGCAAATAACTTTGGGGTGAGGGGGTTAACCTTAAATTTAGAGTGAGGAGTAATCTTTCACTTTGAGAGTGGAGGTATCTAGCTGATGAATGCAAGAGGCTGTTTTAGACCATAAGATATAGGGGTAGGTTTAGGCCATTTGGCCCATTGAGTCTGCTGTGCCATTCAATTATGGCTGATCCTTTATTTTTTTTCCCTCCTCAGCCCCACTCTCCAGCCTTCTCCCCATAACCTTTGCTGCCGTCTTTAATCAAGAACCTACCAAGCTCTCCCTTAAGTACATCCAGCAACCTGGGCTCCACAGATTTCTGTGGTAATACATTGCACAAATTCACCACCCTCTGGCTAAAGAAATTTCTGTGCATCTGTTTTAAATAGACACCCCTCTATCCTGAGGCTGTGCCCTCTTGTCTCCTAGACTCTCCCACTATGGGTAGCGTCCTTTAGACATCTGTCTAGGCCTCTCAACATTCAAAAGGCTTCAGTGACATTCTGCCCCCCATCCTACTAAATTCCAGTGAGTACAGACCCAGAGCTAACAAACCTTCCTTGTATGATAACACTTCCATTCCCAGAATCATCCTTATGAACCTCCTCCAATGCCACCATAACTTTTCTTAAATGTGGAGCCCAAAGCTGCTCGCAGTACGCAAGATGAGGCCTCACCAGTGCTTTATAAAGCCTCAGCATCACATCTCTGCTCTTGTATTCTAGACCTCTTCAACTGAATGCTAACTAACATTACATTTGCCTTCCTCACCACCGACTCTACCTGCAATTTAACCTTTAGGGTGCTTTGTACAAGGACCCTCGAGTCTGTTTGTATCTCAAATTTTTGGATTTTCTCACCATTTAGAGAACAGTCTGCGTATTTATTTCTTCTACCAAAGTGTATTTTCCAACATTCTATTTAATTTCCCAGTTTCCTGCCCATTCTCCTAATCTGTCCTTCTGTAGTCTACCTATTTCCTCAACACTACCTGCCCCTCCACCAATCCTCGTATCTTCTGTAAACTTGGCAACAAAGCCATCATTTAGATTCCATCATCTAAATCATTGATATATGTCATAAAAAGAAGTGGCCCCAACACCAACCTGCGGAACACCACTAGTCACTGGCAACCAACCAGACCATGGTCCTTCTATCCCTACTCACTGCCTCTTACCATTCAGTCAGTGCTCTAACCATGCCATTAACTTTCCTCCAATACCATGGGCTGTTAAGTTGATAAGCAGCCTCATGTAGTACCTTGTCAAAAGTCTTCTGCAAGTCCAAATATTTTGGTCAATGCCAACTCAGAGTAAACCATTAGTTTTCTAACGTGCTCTCCAAATATCCATATCAAGTTTGCGCGTCGCTTCCCCCCCACCAAACTCTACCGCTCTGGCATACTAGGGATAATTATTGTCGATTAACCTGTTGGTACCTGGTTGACCTGTGGTGAATCTGTGGAATTAATTGCCAAGTCATTGAATATATTTAAAGGAGAGCTTGATAGTAAGGCTGTCAAAGGCTACAGGGAGAAAGCAGGAGAATGGGTTTGAGAGGGGTAATAAATGAGCCAGGATGGAATGGCAGATGGGTGGAATGGCCTAACTGCCTCTGTCTTGTGGTTATGGAATCTTTAGGATAAGAGGAAACCCTGTGTGGTCATGGGAAGACCTTTGTGCTAGAGGTCAGGGTTACTGGTATTATAAGGCAGTAACTATGCTATCTGTGCTACTATGCTGCATATGAATAGGAGGGGGAGTGCTCGCAGTATCTCCTGTAACAGGGTCAGAGCTGTGGAATTAGGCAAGGGCTCCTTTAAATAGTCTGCAGAACTTTAAATTTTCATGATTCTATTTTTGACTCTTGTATTGAGGAATTGGGTACTTGGGTACTGCTCATTGGATGCTTTCTGCATCTGCTAGTTTTATTTAATAGTGAAAACCTGGAATGAGCTGTCAGAAGAAATGGTTGAGACGAGTAGAATTGCAACATTTAAAAGGCATTTGGGTAGGTACATACAGGGGGAGGGCTGGAGTATTTTTGGCTGAACCTGGGCACCTGGGAGGTAGCCGGGAGGAATCGGTGGTCAGTATGCACCAGCTGGGCCGAAGGACCTGACTTTCGTGCTGTATTATATTAAGACTCCACCTGACATGATTGACTTGTTTAAGCCAAGAGCAGAGTGAGCTGAAGAATGCTTGTAGAGAGGGAGGCAGCTGATGGGCATCAGTGACAGGCCCCGAAATGAAAACCGCTGTCCACCTTTGGAATTAAAAGGGACCAAAGTAAGTGCTGGGAATACTCAACAGGTCAGGCAGCGTGTTATGAGAAAGATATAGCTAATGTTGAATTGGAGACCTTTAGTTATTTAATGTTCTTTAATTTGAAGCGTTACCACAACCTGAGTTAGGGAGCATTATAGAATTTTGTATTTACTTTTAGGATTTTCAGCATTTGTAGTTTTGTTTTTGATCTTTTATGCTGTTTATTCACTAGACGTGGGTGTTGCTGACACTTACTGCCCCTTCCTCATGGCCCCCTGAGAACGTGGGGGTGGTGAGTTCAACCCATTGTAGCACTCCCTCCAGGGAAAAGTACTCTCATATCACTGCTGAGGCAGTACCAGGGTTTACAACCAGCAGGTGAATATTTTTCTAAGTAGGGGCAGTGTTTCTGGTTTGGAGGAGAACTCAACCCTCAGTTTACATCTGGGGCATGCCTTCATCTCATTACTACCATCTGGGAGGAGCTACGGAATCTGAAGAACCACATTCAATGTTTTAAGAACAGCATCTTCGTCTCCACCATCAGTTTTCTGAATGGACGGTCACCTCAGTATGTTCTCTTTTTGCAATAATTTTACATTTCTTTTATAAGGTAATTGGTAGTTATTACGTATTGCATTGTACTGGTGCCGCACAACAACAAATTTCATGATGTGTGTCAGTAATAATAAACCTGATTCCTTGGTGAGAATGTAGTGGAATATGATTTAGACTGTTACAAGGTTGAATGGCCATTTGATAAGTGTTGGAGGGAGAGTGAACAATTAAACTGAAAATGATGTTTCCCATGCTGAAACTGTGATATTCAGCTCCAGAAATGTTGCAGGAGCCCACTCTTCCCATCTGGAATATGAGTGGTTAGGAGCCAGGGAATTTCTGTGAAGGTCTGCTGGGTAATCTTCACCCTCTCACTTTCCCATTTGCTCTTTGCAATGATAAATCTTGCCTAGTGTTGTTTGGTTGATGCAGTTGGGAGCTGGGGAATTTCTCTGAGAGTCTGCTGGGCAATCTTCCCCATTTGCTCTTTGCATTGATAAATCTTGTCTAGTGTGCTGTTTGGTTGCCATGAATTACAAGGGGATGTGGAGCATTAAAGTCCAGCTTGCTTGTGAGGTCTCCACCTCCTCATATTCCCCATTTTTGTACATTTTGTTCCCAATGGAGTCTTACCAAACAGAAACAGGCCCTTCAGCCCATCAAGCCCATGCCAACCATCAACTGATGTTTTACACTAATCACATTTTCTATCATCTGGGTATGAATTAATGATTGAACTTTATTTGTTGCATGTGCATTGAAACATACAATGAAATATGTTTGTGTTAACAAGCAACGCAGGCTGTGGCTTGTGCTGGGTGCAGCCCTCAAGTGTTAGCACACTTCCAGTGCCTACATAGCATGCCCACAACTCATTAACCCTCACTGTTTATCCTTGGAATGTAGGAGGAAACCCATGCGGTCACGGGAAGAATGTAGAAACTCCTTATAGACAACAGCGGGAATTGAATCCTGATCAGTAATAACTGGCATTGTGAAGTGATTGAACTCATCGCTAGACTGCCATGCCAGTCTATTTAAGTCTTTTGATCGGACGGTGGCCATGTGGTCCTTACTCAGTGATTTTCATATCTATTTTGTTTATTTTTATTGGATGTGAATGTCACCGGTAGGGCTGACATTTATCACCTATTCCTTAACACTCTCTGACAACTCAGGAATGAGCTGCTTGAAAAATCAGAATCAGGTTTAATACTTGCATATGTCATGAAATATGTTGTTTTGCAGCAGCAGTACAGTGCAATACATAAAAACTGAACTGTAAATTACAATAAATATACTTATAAAATAAGTAGTTCAAAAAGAGAGGAATAAGTAGTAAGGTAGTGTTCATGGGGTCATTGTCCATTCAGAAATCTGATGTCAGAGGGGAAGAAGCTGTTCCTGAAATGTTGAGTGTGCACCTTTAGGTTCCTGTACTTTCCTGATGGTAACATAAAAAACCTACAGCACAATACAGGCACTTTGGTCCACGAAGTTGTGCTGAACATGTCCCTACCTTAGAAATTTCTAGGCTTCCCCATAGCCCTCTATTTTTCTAAGCGCGATGTACCTATCCAAAAGTCTCTTAAAAGACCCTAATGTATCCGCCTCCAACACTGTTGCCAGCTGTCCACTCCATGCACTCACCACTCTCTGAGGAAAAAAAATTACCCCTGACATCTCCTCTGTACCTACTCCCCAGTACCTTAAACACGTGTCCTCTTGTGGCAACCATTTCAGCCCTGGGAAAAAGCCTCTGACTATCCACACAATCGATGCCTCTCATCATCTTGTACACCTCTATCAGGTCACCTCTCATCCTCCGTTGCTCCAAGGAGAAAAGGCCGAGTTCACTCAACCTATTCTCATAGGGCATGCTCCCCAATCCAGGCAACATCCTTGTAAATCTCCTCTGTACACTTCTATGGCTTCCACATCCTTCCTGTAGTGAGGTGACCAGAACTGAGCACAGTACTCCAAGTAGGGCCTGATCAGGGTCCTTTAACTGAAGGTAGCAGTGAGAAACAGGCAATCATTATGGTGAAGATACTCCCACAGTGCTACTGGCGAGGGAGCTCCACGATTAGCCCAGTGAGAATGAAAGGACGATAAAGAACAGCCAAATAAATCAGGATGGTATGACTCTCTCTTCCACCCAAAGCGCTCTTCCTTCTAGGTGTTTGGGTGTATCCTGAATGACTGGCTGTAATCCATTTTGTAAACATTACCCAAATGTTGATGAGATGGGGCCCAGCAGAAGGGTGTGTTGCCTCATTTCCAGACACGGGCAGGCCCGCTGTCTTTGAGGCAGCAGCAATCTTGTGTCACACTAGCCTTGGAGACCCACTCCAGAGGCTTGAGTAGACATCATGGGTGCAGTAACAATGGTGATTAAGTTACTGTACTTGAAGGCCTGAGCTCTGCACTTTTATTCTCGTGATACAGATTTATTTTTTAATTGAGATGCAGTGTGGAATAGGCCCTTAGAGCCCTGCCGCCCAGCAATCTCCTGATTTAATCCGAGCCTAAGCATGTTCAATTTACAATGACCATTTAGCTTACTATCCGGTTTTTGGGCTGTAGGATGAAGCTGGAGCACCCGGAGGAAACTCATGCCGTCACAGGGAGAATGTACAAACTGCTTACAGGTAGCAATGGGAATTGAACCTGGGTCGTCTGTAGTGTAAAGTGTTGTGCTAGCCACTCCACTACTGTGCCACCTGTTCAAATCCCACCCAAGGCAGCTGGGATTTAAATTCAGTTACATAAATTTAAAAGCGAAGGCTTGTTTTGGTAATAGTGACCACATTAAAACCAAATGGTTGAAAAAAAGCACATGCTATTCAGGACATTCAGGAGTGGAAGTCTGTCCTCTCCTAACCAGACTGGGCCAGTTTGTGATTCCAGACCTCCTAATACATTTGCCTCTTACTGTATACCAATTCTGTTATTAAGGGTGCTGTTCAGAACTATGAAATGAATTAATAAAATTTCCAGGTGCTGCATTATCAGAGGAGGAATCCCTTTTCTCCCCATGGGTGTGGTTTAGCAGAGTGGCGTGCGTTTGATTCAAGGTTTACCTTACAATCAGCGGAGTATTGCTGTTTTCAAGAGCTTGGTGCTGCACACAACTTGGCTGTTGTGCTCACAACATTTCAGAACTGCATTGGCTATCAACTTGGGCATAGAACAAACAGTACAGGCCCTTGGGCCTAAGATGTTAACCTACTCCAAGATCATTCTAATGTTTCCCTCCCATTGTTTGACCAGAACTAAATGCAATACACAGTTGTGTCCAGCTACAGTTTTTCTTTCATTCACGTGCCTATCTAGAGTCTCAAATCTCCTGAATTTATCTGTCTATCCACCACTCCGGCAGCAAGTTCCATGCACACAGCACGCTGTTTTTAAAACTACCTCTGATTTTCTTCTCCCCCAATGCCATGTGTTCATCCAGTCACATTAAAATTATGGCCTCTTTTATTAGCCATTTCTGTTCAGGGAAAAAGTCTCTGGCTCTCAACTCTGCCTATGTCTCTTATCATCTTGTACACCTCTCACCTTCCTTCTCTCCAAAGAGAAAAGCCCTAGTTTGCTATCATCATAAGACGTGTTCTAATCCAGGCAACATCCTGGTAAATCTCCTGTGCTTCCCTTTAAAGCTTCCACACCCTTCCTGTAATGCGACCAGAACTGAACACAATACTCCAACTATGGGGTTTGTAGCAATGCAGGCTGTTGGTGTATTTCCTGTTTCAGTAACAACCAGCGCAAAGTTTCCCTTAGGTTTGCGTTGGTTCTTTGGTTGGCTTGGACTCAGTATTCCTGATAGTGTCTCTGCTGTGCCATTGTGATTGAAATTTTACCTAGGGACAACCTGCAGCATCAGAAACTCAATACTATTTCAGGTTACAGGGAGAAGGGTTGAGAGGGATAATAAATCAGCCACGATGGAATTACAGATGGGCCAAATGGCCTAATTATGCCTCTTTCTTGTGGTTATGGAATCTTTAGGATAAGAGGAGACCCTGGGCTGTCACAGGAAGAACTTTGTGCCAGAGGTCAGGGTTACTGGTATTATAAGGCAGTAACTATGCTATCTGTGCTACTATGCTGCCCATGAATAGGAGGGTGAGTGCTCACAGTATCTCCCGTACTACAGGGTCAGAACTGTGGAATTAGGCGAAGGGCTCTTTTACATGTAAATAGTCTGTAGAACTTTAAATTTTCATGATTTTATTTTTGACTCTTGTGTTGAGGAATTGGGTACTTAAATACTGACTACTCATTGGATGCTTTCTGCATCTGCTAGGTTTGTTTAAGTGTTAGGCCTGAGAGAGAATAGTGAAAACCTAGATTGAGCTGTCAGAAGAAATGGTTGAGACCAGTAAGAGGCATTTAGGTAGGTACAGAGAGGGCGAAGGCTGGTGTGTTTTTGGTTGAACCTGGGCACCTGAGAGGAATCAAGGGTCAGTATGCAGCAGTTGGATCGAAGGACCTGATTTTTTTGTGTGCTATATTACTCTAGGATTCAATGCCTTTTGAAGTATCTTCTCCATTTCCAGCCTCCATTGCTCTGCCACTGGTGCCAGTGCCTTTTAGCTCCCTCGACCACTTTCCCCCAATCCTCAAGAACTCTTACTTATCTCTTTCATATCTCTTGAATTTTCTTTGCAAGATGCTTCACTTTTCCATATTTAAAAAAAATGCAAGTTGTTTTTAATTGGAGCCTTTCTTTTGTCTGTCTTCACCTGTAATCTGATGACACTAAAACCTGTCCATTTTCCATCAGCAGGCAACAAGTTGGGTGAGGGGGCAGATCAAATCTAAATAAATTTATTACCAAAGTATGGATGCTGTTTAATGTAGATAAATGTGAGGCTATCCACTTTAGTTTTAAATACAGCATGTTAACTTGAGATTGGGGAAGGTGACCCTGATGTACTTGTAGACCAGTCGCCGAACACAAACAGTTATGAAAGCAAATGGTATGTGGCTTTCATTGCAAGAGGATTTGATTGTGAGTAAAGATGTTCTGCTGCAACTGTATAAGGCATTGGTGAGACAACATAGAACAGTACAGGCGCTACAGCCCATGATACAGTGCTGACCATTTAACTTAGTCCAACCTAACCATTCCTTCCATGTAATCCTCCATTTTTCTTTCACTTGCAGGTTGAGACTGTGGTGGGGAAGGCAAATATGATGTTAGCATTCATTTTAGCAGGACTAGAATATAAAAGCAAGGGTGTAATGTTGAAGCTTCATAAAACACTGGTGAGGCCTAACGGAGCATTGTGAGCAGATTTGGGCTCCTTATCTTGACACTGGAAGATGTGCTGACACTGGAGAGGGTTCAAAGGAGGTTCATGAAAATGATCCTAGATTGAACGACTTGTCATATGAAGAGCATTTGATGGCTGTGGGCCTGTATTAACTGGAATTTAGAAGAATCGCGTGACCTAGTTGAAAGACTAATAGAGTGGATGTGGAGAGGATGGTTCCTATGATGGGGGAGTCTCCGACCAGAGGATCTTGAGAATAGGTGTCCTTTTAGAATGGAGATGAGGAATTTCTTTAGCCAGAGTGGTGAATCTGTGGAATTTGTTGCCACAGGTGGCTGTGGAGGCCGAGTGTATACGTATATTTAAGGCAGAGGTTGATAGCTTATTGATTGGTCAAAGCATAAAGGAATATGGGGGGAAGGCAGGAGACTGCGGCTGAGAGGGAAAATAGTTCAGCCATGATGAAATGGCGGAGCAGAGTCAATGGACCAAATGGGCTAATTCTGCTCCCATATCATTTCATTTCATTTAAGGGTTTCTTAAATGCCCATAATGTACTCTTGCTATCCTACTCTTGCCTCTACTATCCATCCCAACAGTGCTTTACAAGTACATGCCATGTGCCTGACCTTCCCCTATCCTTTCCTCAAAATTATGCCATCACCCATCTAAATGGCCCTAATGTATCTGCCGTTCCTGGCAGCTTCAGGCCTGAACACCGTAGCCTTATTAACTACCATCTCAGTTTGCCAGATCAGTGGATTGGAACCCTGAGCTCCCTCTGTTCCTCCACATTCCACAATCCTGCCTTCAAGTTTTACCTTCCAAAGTGAATCACAAGCTTTTCCAGATTGAACTTTATCTGCCACTTCTCAGCCCAGCTTTGAATCCTATCCTTTTGTAACCTACAACAACCTTCATCGTCCATAACATCTGGAGTTTTGTGAGAGACTTTTTGATCTTATCTGAGAAAGGATATTAGTACCAAGGGCTTAGCGCAGTGAAGGTTTATTAGATGGGCTCTCAAGATGGCGGGACTGATCCGTGGAACCGCAGAGGGATAGACCCCTTTAACCCATCTTGTTCATGGACTTAGTGCAGGAAAAGTTTATTGGATGGACTGAGGCCCCTTTGACCCACCTGGTCCATGCTGACCAGCACTAATCCCATTGGCCTGTATGAGGCTCCTATCTAAACCTTTGTTGTCATTGTTCTGCTGAGCGTGGTGCAGCGCTATGTTGGTGCCAGAATGTGGGCCAGCACTTGTGGGCTGCCCCAGGCACATCCTTGGGTGTGTTAGTTATCGCAAACAACACATTTCACAGTCTTTTGATTATACACTCACTGCTGACTTCATTAGGTTCAGAAGTGGAACCCATTGTTGTCTGCTGCTGCTGTAGCTCATTCACTTCAAGGTTCAATGTGTTGTGTGCTTAGAGATGTTCTTCTGCATACCTCTGTGGTTATTTGAATCCTGTCAGCTTGAAATAATTTGGGTTTTCTCTAACTTCTCTCATTAACAAGGTGTTTTCACCCACACAGCTATTTGAGGTTTTTTTGCTCCATTCTCTGTAAACTCTCGAGGCTATTGTATGCGAAAATCCCAGACCAGCAATTTCTGAGATACTGAAACCACCCCATTTGGCACCAACAATCGTTCCACGATCAGTCACTTAAATCACCTTTCTGATGTTTGGATTGAAAAACAACCAAATCTCTCAGCCATGTCTGCTTGCTTTTATGCATTGAGTTGCTGCCACATGATTGGCTGATTGGATATTTACATTAATGACCCAGTAAAGTAGCCATTGAGTTCAACACCCTCTGTGCATTGTTGGGGAGGGAACTTGTTTACCCCTTAGATCTTCTCTAAATTTCTCCTCTTTCCCCTGTAATTCTAGATTCCCCTACCCTGGGGAAAAGGTCTTAATCTATCCTGTATGTGCTCAGAATTTAAAAAATCTCCTATATGGTTCAAAGTAAATTTATCATCAAAGTATACAGTGGAATGCAAAAGTTTGGGCACCCCTGGTCAAAATTTCTGTTACTGTGAATAGTTAAGTGAGTAGAAGATGAACTGATCTCCAAAAGTCATAAAGTTAAAGATGAAACATTCTTTTCAACATTTTAAGCAAGGTTAGTGTATTATTTTTGTTTTGTACAATTTTAGAATGGGGGAAAAAAAGGAAAGGAGCACCATGCAAAAGTTTGGGCACCCCAAGAGATTTGAGCTCTCAGATAACTTTTACCAAGGTCTCAGACATTAGCTTGTTAGGGCTATGGCTTGTTCACAGATCATAAGGAAAGGCCAGGTGATGCAAATTTCAAAGCTTTATGAATATTCTGAGGCCTCAGACCTTGTCCCAACAATCAGCAGCCATGGGCTCCTCTAAGCAGCTGCCTAGCACTCTGAAAATTGAAGTAACTGAGGCCCACAAAGCAGGAGAAGGCTATAAGAAGATAGCAAAGTGTTTTCGGGTAGCTGTTTTCTCAGTTCGTAATGTAAGTAAGAAATGGCAGTTAACAGGAATGGTGGAGGTCAAGGTGAGGTCTGGAAGAGCAAGAAAACTTTCTGAGAGAACTGCTCGTAGGATTGCTAGAAAGGCAAATCAAAACCCCTGTTTGACTACAAAAGACCTTCAGGAAGATTTAGCAGACTCTGGAGTGGTGGTGCACTGTTCTGTGCAGCAATACCTGCACAAGTATGACCTTCATGGAAGAGTCATCAGAAGAAAACCTTTCCTGCATCCTCACCACAAAATTCAGCGTCAGAAGTTTGCAAAGGAACATCCAAACAAGCCTGTTGCATTTTGGAAACAAGTCCTGTGGACTGATGAAGTTAAAATAGAACTTTTTGGCCGCAATGAGCAAAGGTATGTTTGGAGAAAAAAAGGTGCAGAATTTCATGAAAAGAACACATCAACTGTTAAGCACAGGGGTGGATCGATCATGCTTTGGGCTTGTGTACGGGGAACATTTCACTGGGAGAGGGAAGAATGAATTCAATTAAATACCAGCAAATTCTGGAAGCAAACATCACACCGGCTGTAAAAAAAAAGCTGAATTTGAAAAGAGGATGGCTTCTACAACAGGATAATGATCCTAAACACACCTCAAAATTCACAATGGACTACCATGAGATGCAAACTGAAGGTTTTGCCATGGCCCCCACAGTCCCCCAACCTAAATATCATCAAAAATCTATGGATAGACCTCAAAAGAGCAATGCATGCAAGATGGTCCAAGAAACTCACAGAACTAGAAGCCGGATGCAAGGCAGAATGGGCGACAGTCCCCCAAAGAAGAATTGAAAGACTCTTAACTGGCAACAGAAAGCACTTACAAGCTGTGATACTTATCAAAGGGGGTGTTACTTTATGCTGACCATGCAGGGTGCCCAAAATTTTGCTTCAGGCCCTTTTCCTTTTTTGTTATTTTGAAACTGTAAAAAAAGGAAATAAAGTAACATTGCTTAAAATGTTAAAGAAATGTGTTGTCTTTAACTTTATGCCTTTTGGAAATCAGGTAATCTTTTACTTGTTTGGCTATTCACAGTAACAGAAATTTTGACCAGGGGTGCCCAAACTATTGCAAACCACCATATACTATTTTGAGATTCCTTTTCTTGCAGGCATTCACAGTAAATACAAAGCAACACAATAGAATAAGTGAGAACAAAGCAGCTTTTCTGATCTCCTTATAGCTATAGCCCTCCATGCTATCATGGTGAATCGCATCCTTCCTATCGGAACTATATTCCAAGAGTGACTTAATGGTGAGGCAAGTTGTTTTTCTCAGAGAGTGGTGGGTGTCTGGAATGCTGTGTTGGGGGAGGTGTTGGAAGCAGTCACATAAACAAGGTTTAAGCGGCCTGTCCTGGTGTTGGAGGGCTGTCTGTGTGGGTTGGTGAAAGAGGCTTGATTTGTTGTATTGTTGCAGTTTTGCTGTTATTGCTTGTGTTCTGCTGAATATCGTGGTCGTGCTACATTAGTGCCGGAATGTGTGGTGACACCTGTGGGCTGCCCTGTAACATCTTTATGTTGTGTTGGTTGTTGCAATTGATGCATTTCATTGTATGTTTTGATGTACGTGAGAAATAAATCTGAATTGTCATTTAGACAGACTTGTAAACATAACAAACATCAGAACTAGGAGGAGTCAGCAATCTGTCACTTCAAGCCTGCTCTGCTATCAGTTATCATGGCTCATCTGGCTGTGGACCCAGCTCCATCTACCTGTCTCTTCCCCAATAACCCTCAATACCCCTGCTGTGCACAAGCAGGAAATAGAGGGATGCAGACCACGTGTGCAGAGATGGAATTTGTTAGATTGGCATCGTGCTTGGTGCAGTTTTGGTGGGCTGAAGGGCCTGTTCCTGTGCTGACATGTTTACTTAACCATTGCTTTGTGCAGCTGCAGTATGCCTTCCCAATTCAGTGCTGAGACCTGTGTAAGCAAGCACCTTCACTACCCTGGCCACGTGTTGCGACTTTCAGTGAGCTGTGGACTTGAGTCTCAGTTGTTCTTTGCTCATCAACAAACCCAAGATCCCGGCCATTTACTCTGTTCTGCTAGAGTTTAACCACCCACAGTGCCTGTTGTACCTGATTATATTTCGTCTGCCACCATTCCAACCAGACTTTGAGCTGACCTGTGTCCTTAGACAACCTTCACTCCTATTGCTCCAATTTCCATGTCACTTATGACACCCTCCATTCTCATGCAGGTTATTACAAGAAACAAAGGCACTGATCCCAAAGTTATTCTGGTTGTTACAGATTCCCAGTCTGGAAAACCCAGTCGTTGAGTATATTAAAGCAGATGTTGATAGGTACTTAATCTATATGGGCATCAAAGGGTACAGGGAGAAGACGGGTGAATGAGATGAGCTGGGAAGATAAATCCCGATCAAATGGCAGAGCCACTCACTGCTCCTATGTCTTGTGATCTTACAGAAGGTTAGATCGATTGAAGCTCAGAAGAATGAGAAATAATTTTATTAGTGGGCATCCATGCTTTTTCCCCAAGGCAGAAATAGCTAATACAAGGGGCATTCATAATTTTAAAGTGATTGGAGGAATGTATAGGCCAGGGTACAGGGTAAATGTCAGTGGTAGTGGATATGTGCTGCCGGGGTTGGGGGGGGGGGGAGGTGGTTGGTAGAGGCAGATATAGAAGGAAGGTGTGAAAGACACATGTATGAAAGAAAAAGGCTATGTGGGAGGGAAGTGTTGAATTAATCTAATGTTTGGCACATCATTGTGGGCTGAAGGTCCTGTTCTGTACTGTGTTTTAATGTTCTCTGAAGCTTGGACAGTTATAACGCAACTCGACAGTCTGATATTAGGAGGGCAACCCAATGGTTGTGGAGTCCAGAACTAGAAGTCACACTTCAGGGAATGTGTATTTTGAAATGGATTTGGAGAAATCACTTCACTCGTGAGAGTGAACCTGTGGAATTTTCTACCACAAAAGGAAGTGGAGATCAAGTCATTAAATATATTCAAGAACATGTATATACAAGAAGGCAATGGAATGTTTTTATTTCAAGAAGACTAGAATGTAAAAGCGAGGATGTAATATTGATGCTTTATAAGGCATTGGTCAAACTGCATTTGGAGTATTGTGAGCAATTTTGGGCTCCATCTAAGAAATATTGTGCTTGCATTGGAAAGGATCCAGAGGAAGTTCAGAAGAGCAATCACAGAAATGAAAAGGTTAATGTATGGTGACCATTGTATGGCTTTGGGCCTGTACCCACTGGAGTTCTGAATATTGGGGTGGGGAGTCTAGGACCAGAGAGCATACTCTTTAGATTAGAAAGATGATCCTTAAATAAAAATGAGGATTTTTTTTATCCATTGTGATAAAATGATTGTGAATCTAGTATTCATTGCCACAGACGCCTGTGGAGGCCATTGAGTATATTTAAGGCAGAGGTTTATAGGTTCTTGATTAGCAAGGACATCAGAGATTATTGGGAGAAGGCAGGAGAATGAGGTTGAGGGGGATAATAAATCAGCCATGATGGAACAGCAGTGAGCTGAATGTCCTAATTCTGCTCCTATGTCGTATGGTCTTAGAATCGTCAATACCAAGTGGGCCAAGTACCTTGGAAGAAAGTGGGAATGACGTACTGGTGGTTGATCAGCTGAGATTGTGTTGAATACAGCCAGATGCTCCAATTTCCTATTTCATCCTCCATTACAAGGCAGTGCAGTGCAATCTGGTTGGATGCTGGTTGCATGCATGGATCCCAGGAAGTGTTCCCAATTTTTCAGAGGATGAAAGACAAGGTTAGCTGGCGCTGTTCATTTTTATTTCAAAATACAGTATGCTAGCAGGCTCTTCTCGTCCAAGGTGCTCTTCTGCACCGCCCCCTCATTAAACCTGTGTGACCCAATTAACCTACTAACCCACATGTCTTTGGAATGTGGGAGGAAACTGGAACACCCACCCAAAGGAAACCTATGTGGTCACGGGGAGAACATGAAACTTCCTTACAGACAGTGGTGGGGATTGAACCTGAGTTGCTGGCTTTGTAATAGCGTTACATCAGGCGTTCCCAACGTGGCTAGTGGTTTTGATCCATGGTATTAAAAAGGTTGAGAACCACTGCATTACACTAACCACCGTGCTACGGTGCAGCCTCGATTCTGCTCAGTCCTCCACAGAGAAGGGAACACTGGGCTGGGATTAAACCAGATGGATAAGGTTGTGGCAGTTTTAGATTGACAGAAGTTGTTTCTCAGTTAAGGGGATTCAGTCAAAAGTTGGCAGAAAGAATAGCAAAGGGAGAGCTTTGTAACTGGAGTTCACTGCCTGTGGAGGTGATGGAGTGAGAGTGAAATATGTCTGGGTTTTCAAGAGGGAATTGGATATGCACAGAGAGAGGATGTTATGCATGGGGATTGGAATGAATTTTCTTTGTTCTACAGGAAGCTGGGAAGTAGAATTAGTCTTGATAGCTTCTTGGTCATTTTGGACTGATCAAGCCTTTCCTTGGCCAATTTGGACTGATTGAGTCTTTTCTGTGCCAAAATAATGCTGTACATCTTCCAACCTGAAGCACAGCTTAACATTAATGGAGATACAACCCCTTTTGAGTTCACTGCTCCTCCATTTCAGGCCTCCTGATCATCTCTGATCTGCCTTTCTTCACTAGTGGCTCTTCCTTCAGCTGCCTGGGCCTTGGACAAATTCCTTCTCGGATGTTCAGATTTCCAGCATCTGCAGATTTTGTTTCCTTCTCAAAATCTGCCTTTTGTTATGAGTTCTGATAGATATCTTGGTATTGTAGCGGTTACCTTCAGCCAGAGTGTTTTCATCGGGGCGTCGGAATTCAATTCCAGTGTCCTCTGTAAAAAAGTTTGTACTTTCTTCCGGTGTGCACATGCGTTTGCTCCGGTTTCCTCCCTCATTCCAAAGATGTACCAGTTAGTAGGTTATTTAGTCATTGTAGGTTATCCTGTGATTAGGATAGAGTTATGCTGCATGATCTTTGGGCTGTCAGAGTTCCCAGGGCTAAAGAGCTTCTGAACCCCAGGGAGATTAAAGATGTTAGGGTTGTTCTTTGAGCAGAGCAGGTTAAGGTGAGATTCAGTTGAGCAGTTTAAACTTGACAGGGGTTGGTGACTGGCCCTTCAGTCCATCTAGTCTGTGCCAAAATGTTATTCTACCTAGCAGCTGGGCCAAGCTCCCATTCATGTACTTGCCAAACTTTTCTTAAATATTGCAATCAAACCCCATCCACCATTTCTGCTGGCAGCTTGTTCCACACTTACAAAACCCTTTGAGTGAAGAAGTTAACATTCAGGTTTCCCTTTAAGTATTTCAACCTTAACCCATGACCTCTAGTTGTAGTCTCACCCAACCTCAGTGAAAAGCTGTTTGCATTTACCCTCACTATACTCCTCAATGTTGTAAACCTTTGTCTCCTCTCATTTCCTGCAGTCCTAACCTATTAAGCTTTTCCAACAACCCATGTTCAATTCCTGCTGCTTTCTCTAAGGAGTTTGTTTGTGGGTTTTATCGGGCTCCAGTTTTCTCCCACAGTCCAAAGACGCACCATTCAGTAGGTTAATTGGTCATTGTAAATTGTCCTGTAATTAGGCCCGGGTTAAATTGGGGGTAGCTGGGCGGTACTGCTCATTGGGTCAGAAGGACCTGTTCCGCGCTGTAACTCTAAATAGAATAAAGTCTCTGGTGTTAGATTTGATCCAGTGAGAAGCACCTTTGAGTTGCAATACAATGTTTCAGGTGTTGTGTAGGTGAATCTTTATGATTCAGACCCACAGCTCTCAGGGCCTTTCACACCCTCCCACTTGGAGGCTCCATGTGACTGAAGGTTTCTGGGGTAACATGTTGCTTCATTACTCAAAATAACTTCACACAAAACCATGGCATTTCAAATTAATGCATCTAGCTAAATTTTAAACATAATGTAAGAAGGGTTCAGCAGATCAGGCAGTGTCTGTGGAAAGAGAAAGAGGTAAGAATTCAGGTTGAATGTGAAGAGTGTGCTAACTCTCTCTTTCCACAGATGCTGCCTGACCTGATTATGTCCAGAATTTTGTTTATATGTCAGATTTCTAATGTCTAGTTTTTTCTTATTGGAACTAACCAAACAGTATTAACCCAGCTAAAAAATTTTAAAGACATAATTTGATAAACAAGCTATAGTAAAAAAAATTACAAAATGCTGGAGGAACTCAGATGGGAATAAACTGTCAACATTTCAAGCCAAGAACCTTCATCCGGACTGATCCTATGCTGCCTGACCTGCTGAGTTCCTCCAGCCTTTGCAGAAACTCTTGTACTTATGATTTACTGCTCCACTGCAAAGTCTCTTCAATGTCTGCATATCCTGAAGAAGTTAAAATCTCCTTGATGATGCCTGTTCCTCAGCATTTTGTGTGTGTTGCTGTGGATTTCCAGCAGTTTTAGAATCTTGTGTGACTGTGAGTGACATAGGAACTACTTGACAAAGCTCGGGTTGGTTTCCATCCCGGGTGGGGGGGGGGGTAGGTGGGGAGTGGGAGTGGGGATAAATTCCCACTAAATGGGGTTATTAACTGCTAACCAATGGCATGCATAATCTCTGACAACCAAATAGCTCCTGGCCTTCACATGTGGCTTAGCTACTAAACCCGGTGGAACTGTTTCTACTGACAGGAGAGGAGACAAAGGCAGGTTACTGATGCCTTAAAACCAGTTGCTTCAGACAGATGGGGCTCATCAGCTGAGATTGGCAGCTCATCTTGGGGAAAATAAACTCTTGATATCAGACCCACACTGCCTTGTGGCTATACCCTTTCACAGGGAAGGCTTCAAGAGCAAACCCTGAAGAACTAGCTGGAGCTGGCGTCCGTAAGACAGTCCTATGTTGAGTTCTATGCTGACCGGCAACTCTTGTGACACCACTAGTGCCAAACTGAATCGGTCTGTGCAGTTCCTTTAGATTCATTGGCTGCGTAAAGTGGGGGGGGGGGGGGGCTGCTGCATTTCAGACTGTTCTGGCTTGTGTATCGACTGATCGTAGTCAGTTAGGATTCAAAAGCCCATGGTCGACCCCGACCATTGAAGGCCTTAATTGATGAAGCTTGGTTAAATGTCTCCTTCTGTAGTTCGTAGTGACTTGTGTGATTTAGTTTTAGGGGTGTCGTTACAGTATTAGGAAGGACTTCTCTTGGCAGAGAGATCCACATCTTGGTTGATAAGATAGAGGGGTATAAGATATGATCAGGTGGACAGCCAGTGACTTTTGCCCAGGGCCGAAATGGCTAATGCAAGAAGGCAAAATTTTAAGATGATTAAAAGAAAGAACGGGGGTGAGGGTGGGGGAGTCAGAGTTAGGTTTTCTACACAGAAAATGGTAGTGCATGGAACGCAGTGCCAGAGGAGGTGGTAGAGACATTAGAAACAATTACGAGACTTAAGGCTGATATGCAAGAGGCCGATGCTGTTGTGAACATTTATACTTGTGTGTTGGTGTGTCTGCATCATTCTGCAATTCACTGCCAAAAAGCTAGTTGGCGGTGGTGTATCTGTTCCACTGTGTTGAGTTTCTTTGTGTAGTTCAAACAATGGTGACTAAAACTGAGTGTATCATGTTGGACAATAAACATTGAACAAGAGTTATTTTTTATTGAAATCACTGCAATGCAGAAAAAAGTCATTGGAGGAGATGGTCCTTTGATGTCCAAACCGATGTTTGTGGAAATTTTTTTCCACAAATTTGATGCTATTTGGCAGTCTTTATAGTCTGACAGAAAAGAGTTGTACAAATGGACTTATTTTCGGACTTCGTCAGTTAACCTTGCCTCAATTTGGTCCATTTTCTAATTCACATTCTTTTCCCTCTTCTCTCTCAATTTAAAAATGGCGGAGAAGAAGAAGCAACCGGAAATGCGATGCTACCAAGCAGACCAATCACAGTTGTTGTGGTCTGCATCGCCGCGACGCGTGGTTCCATTTTTGGGGAGGTGCACGTCAGGCTATGGCATAGGATACACAGCTACGCCGTACCTATGGCATAGATTCGACACAGTATAAATTGGCCTTTAGATAGGCACGTGGATGATAATAAAATGGGGGGGGGGGGGACAGAGTTAGATTGAGTAGGTTAAAACGTGGCACAACATTGTGGGCTGAAGGGCCTGTACTGTTCTATATTCTACATAAGTTGGTCTAATGATTAGTGTATGGTTGAAGGAAAATCTTTAATACCTGAATAGCTAGCCTAGAAAAATAGTACACATCATTTGATTGGGTGAGGAGTAAGATTAATGTCACTTTTTCTTGGTATAGTAAGTACAGCAGCCAACATCTTCCTGTTACGTTTGTACTTTTCTCTAAGTATGAATGGATCCCTGAGCCTCAATTGTTTTTGGCACTGTTAAAGAGTGCTGGTGGATTGATACTTGAAGCCAAGGCTCCCAAAATAAGGGTTATGTAATAAACCCCAAGAGGAACTTGAGAGGAGCCAGGGTGTATGGATTGTGTTGAACTCAGGTCTCATGGGGAATGGTGGATGTGAACAGCTGAGTTGGATTTAAAGGGAAGCTGGATAAACACCAGAGCATTTGAGATTCCTGCTTCTAAACACACCAGCCTTGAGCAAAATTCCGGCATCTACTCTATCAAAAAAGGCCAATAATTATTTCTATGTTTCAGTCATCAGTTTCTGTTGAGTACCAGGCGCGTCTCATCCTAACCCTCTCCATTTTTTATAGGGATGCTCATTCACCAGCTCACCAGTCTTGATACTTGCTCCACTGTCTTCTTGTGTGGCCTCTCATTTCTTTTAGACAGCCCATGATATTTCTGTTATGTTCTAGATGCTACATCAATACAGTTCATTATTTCTAAAATTTGTGCCGAACATCAGTGTCAGCCAGTGTTGGTATAACTAAATCTCAGTGTTTTTTTTTTTGGCTGCTTGTAATGTTTTAGTTTAGAATCTGGTTCAATAACACTGGCATATGTCATGGAATTTGTTGTTTTGTGGCTGCAATACATTACAATCCTTAAAAACCTGTAAATTACATGAAATGTATAAAATTTTGGGTGGCGGGGTGTCTTTACTAAAGGAGGTATGAGGTGCCTCTTCCCTCCGCTAGCCTATGGGACACCCTTGGGTAAGATGTAGCATCAGTAGATGATGGATTGGGTGTATGAGCAGCTGGTGCATATCAGAAAGCCCGGTTCTGTGACTACAGAAGCGAGGCAGATGATCTCTAAAGAATATTGATAATGGCTGGGGTCGCCGGCCACTGCCCAGAAGAAGGAAATGGTAAATCACTTCTGTAGAAAAAAAATTGCCAGAAACAATTATGGTCAGTAGACTATGATTGCCCAGTCGTACATAGTGCAAAAAGAGAGCGAAAAAAGAAGGTAATGTTCGTGGGTTGATTGTTCGTTCAGAAATCTGATGGTGCAGGGGAAGAAATTGTTCCTTAATCATTGTGTGTCTTCAGGCTCCTGTACTACCTCCCTGATGAGAAGGTGTGTTCTGTGTATTCTGTTCCTTAATGATAGATTCTGCCTTTTTGAGGCATCGCCCTTTGAAGATGTTCTCAGTGCTGGGGAGATTAGTGCCATTGATGGAAATGGTTGAGTTTACAACTTCCTACAGCCTTTTCCGATCCTGTCTGGTAGCCAGTCCATTTCCTCCTGCCTCCTTTTCATATGATAGAGATGATTGTGCTTGATTCTTGTATCACTCATGTTTGTGGTTTGAGGGCCTTTGTGTGAAGTTAGAAGAAAGTGTTGGTATCCATTTGCTGCTGCCTATTTGATGTACTTGGTGAGATACTTTAGACCATAAGACATGGAAGCAGAACTTCACTTTACTAATCAAGATCTTATCAATGCCCATTTTAAATATGCCTAATGACCTGGCTGCCATAGCCGTTCATAAATACCAGTTTCACTATCTTCTGCCTAAAGAAATTCCTCCTCATAAAAGGTGCCCTTCTATTCTGAGGCTGTGCCCTCTTGTCCTAGACTCTCCCACTATTAGAAGCATCTCTCCATATCTTTCAATGTCCGATAGCATTCAGTGAGATCTATCCTCCCCCCCCCCCCCCCCCCCCCCCAACCACATTCTTCTAAACTTCAGTGAGATAGGCCAAGAGCCATCAAAGGTTCCTCATATGTTTTCTGGGATTTTTATTTCTGGGATCATTCTCATGAATCTCCTCTAGGTCCTCCTTTTTAAAGATATAGGGGCCCAAAGCTGCTTACAGTACTCAAAAGTGCCTTATGAAGCCAGTCCCTTATAAAACTCTAGCATCATATTCTAGTCCTCTAGATATGAATGCTAACATTGAACTTGCTTTCTGTACTCTTTATGAATTCTGTACTAGAACTCAATTGCATTGTAGTTATTCAACCCAGAGAGAGGCAAATTCATGGTCAGGTAGGGTGGTGATAATTCCTCTGGGCCCTAAGAGTTGGTGACTACACTTCTATAAATTGATCGAGATTGAGTACGTTATAAGTAACTATCATGCACTGATAGCATTTTTCTGGAGAACTTAGCCTGTGTTTATCAGGAGAAGTTGCTGTGGTTTATATCATTTTCAAACTGACATCAATTGCTGTGAGTTTTACTTCCCTTGCTGCCTGATGCAGTTTTAAGGCTACTTCTCACAAGATATTCTTCAGACTGGACTCTTCCTGCTTACTGCCTGATACATCACCAACGTTTAGGGCAGCAATGAAGGTCCTCCATCTCTGTCCATACTGTCATACACAAATGTAAAAGGATTCTTCATTGTTGTCTCCCAAACAGTTTTGTTTTACCAGTCAGGATTGTTAGCCCTGAGCTGAACCCCTGACCCTGAAAGACTGATGGGCCATCCTTAGTCTGGCCTCTACCCTTTGCCTTGTCTGGAATGGGTGACTGCCAGGAGCCAAAGCATAAGACTCTGACTGACTCCGGACAGCATAGCTGTCCGGGTCATTGAGGCACACAAGCCTACAAACTGTGGCAAGGTTGTGGTCCTCTTGGAGACGACTCAATCGTAGCTCTGTTAATGCTCCATTAACATGGGGTGAATTAGAGCGTATGCTGGAATGATAAATTATAGCTAGTTAATGTAAAGGTTGGATTAAACAATATTCACATTGGTTGGTGAACCACTGAAGCACTTAGGTTGTGGCAGGACAGTTAAGATGTCTCAGTTAGCAGAATCTCAGGTGGTGATGTGTTATGTAGGAGTGAAATAGATGAGCGGGTTGAATGCTGTCACAACAACCTTGTATTCAACATCATTAAGGCCAAGAAATTGGTTGTGGCTTGAGAAAGGGAAGAATAAACACCTGTCTTCATCGAGGGGTCAGTAGTGGAAAGGGTGAACAGCTTCAGGTTCCTGGGTGTCAGCATCTCTGAAGGTCTGTCCTGGGTCCAACATATTAATGCATTTACAAGAAAGACAAGACAGTGTTTATATTTCAGGAGATTTGGTATGTCACCCAGGACCCCAGTAAATTTCTACAGATATATTACGGTTGTATCAGCATCTAGTATGGAGACATCAAAGCACAGAATCACTCAGCCAGCTCCATCATGGGCACAATCCTTCCCACCATCCAGGACAGGCCCTCTTCTCATCACTCTTACTTCAATTTTGCATTGAACCTGCCTCAGCCACTTCAGTCTAGGTATTCACTCTGCTCTGTGTATAGGAGTTACCTCTCAGATCTCTTAAACCCATCCATTTTGTATCTGTGTTTGAGCCATGAAACAAATGATCAAACTTCACCCTCTGAGGAGACATTGTCTCCTGATCTCTCCTTTCAAGGCAAATGGGGCTAGTTTAGATGTGTTGGTCAGCAGTGATATGTTGGGCCAAAGGGCATGTTTCCATGTTACAAATTTACTTTAAAACCTTTCCTCTTGTGAAAGAAAACAAGTACCTCTTATTTACTCTCTCCAGGTCCCCTAATGTTTAGATCACTGAGGGATTTACACTGGTCTGCCTCTGGCTGTGTATCGCTGTCATTTTAGCTTGAGTACTGTGTTCAGTTTTGAAATTGTGGTATAGGTGTTCTGTATAGTTCAAGTACAACAGTACTGTTCTGTTTCAAACCTTGCTTGATGGAATATGGAATTTTTTCGGCATATGTTAACTCTAGAGAACTGTGGACCTGTGCTTCAAGGTCGCTGTCTACCTCTTGCGATCCTCCATTTCTTGTCTTGTTGCACCGTCCCGAGTGTATTACCTCATACTTTTCCAGACTTGGTTCTGTTTGTTGTTATTTTTATGCCCAGTTGACTAGTCCATCTGCAGTTTAAAGCTTCTTTCCCCACCAAATGCAGGGCACACAAAGCTGTAAAACATTGCAGCACAGGTTAGGCCCTTAAGCTGACAATCTTTTGCTGACCTTTTAGTATACTCTTAAAATCAGTCTAAGCCTTTCCTCCTACATAGCTCTTTTTTCTAATATCCATGTGTGTATGTAAAACTTTCTTAAATGTCTCGATGTATCTTGCTTCACCTATCACCCCTGGCAGTGCGTTCCACTTAACCTGCCTCTGACATCCTTTCTATACATTCCTCCAGTTACCTTAAAGTTATGCCCCTTCGTATCAACCATTTCAGCCCTGGGGAAAGTCTCTGTTCTCCTTGTCATCTTGTACTCGTCTGTCAAGTCACCCTCTTATACTCTTTTGCTCCAAAGAGAACAGCCCAAGCTCACTCGACCTATCCTTCTCAGACATGCTCTCTAATCCTCTCTAAAGCTTCCACATCCTTCCTATAAAGAGGTGACCAGAAATGAACACAATACTCCCAAGTGTGGTCTAATAAGGAATTTATAGAGCTGCAACATTACTATGTGGTTCTTGAAAGGCAGAAATCAATGTCCAGCAATATTTTGATTTGAGGAGAATCTTAGAAAATTGCAACACATTTAAGTAAGTTGTAGAAAGTTGTAAAATTTGTCGGCTCCATCATGGGTACCAGCCACCATAATATCAAAGACATTTTCAAGGAGAGGTGCCTCAGGAAGGCAGTGTCCATCATTAAGGACCCCACCACCATCCAGGACAAGCACTCTTCTCATTATTACCTTCAGGGATGAGGTCCAAAAGCTTGAAGGCACACTCTGTACAATCAGGAGCAGCTTTTTCCCTTCTGCTATCCAATTTCTAAATGGACATTGAAGCCATTACCTCACTACCTCACCATTTTAAAAAAATGCATTTTTATCTGTTTTTGCACTACATCTTAACTATTTAATGTACAGATACCTACTGTAATTCAGTTTTTTGCCATTTTTATCATGTATTGCATTGTATTGCTGCTGCATAAGTAACAAATTTCATGACATATGCTGGTGATATTAAACCTGATTCTGATATTTCTGCCCAAAGTAAAAGTTTCTGCTTTTGCTACTCTTTGAGGTACAGTGGCATGCAAAAGTTTGGACACCCCTGGTCAAAATTTCTGTTACTGTGAATACTAAAGTGAGTAGAAGATGAACTAATCTCCAAAAGTCATAAAGTTTAAAGATGAAATATTCTTTTCAACATTTTGAGTGATATTAGTGTATTATTTTTGTTTTGTACAATTTTAGAGTGGGGGGAAAAAAAGGAAAGGAGCACCATGTAAAAGTTTGGGCACCCCAAGAGATTTAAGCTCTCAGATAACTTTTACCAAGGTCTCAGACCTTAATTAGCTTGTTAGGGCTATGGCTTGTTCACAGTCTTGTTAGGAAAGGCCAGGTGATGCAAATTTCAAAGCTTTATAAATACTCTGAGGCCTCAGACCTTGTCCCAACAATTAGCAGCCATGGGCTCCTCTAAGCAGCTGCCTAGCACTCTGAAAATTAAAATAAATGGTGCCCACAAAGCAGGAGAAGGCTATGAGAAGATAGCAAAGTTCGTAATGAAATTAAGAAATAGCAGTTAACAGGAATGGTGGGGGTCAAGTTGAGGGCTGGAGGACCAAGAAAACTTCCTGAGAGAACTGCTCATAGGATCGTTAGAAAGGCAAATCAAAACCCCTGTTTGACTACAAAAGACCTTCAGGAAGATTTAGCAGACCCTGGAGTGGTGGTGCACTGTTCTACTGTGCAACGTCACTTCACAGAAATATGACCTTCACAGAAGAGTCTTCAGAAGAAAACCTTTCCTGCATCCTCACCACAAAATTCAGCGTCAGAAGTTTGCAAAGGAACATCCAAACAAGCCTGTTGCATTTTGGAAACAAGTCCTGTGGACTGATGAAGTTAAAATAGAACTTTTTGGCCGCAATGAGCAAAGGTATGTTTGGAGAAAAAAGGGTGCAGAATTTCATGAAAAGAACACCTCTCCAACTGTTAAGCACAGGGGTGGATTGATCATGCTTTGGGCTTGTGTACGGGGAACATTTCACTGGTAGAAGGAAGAATGAATTCAATCAAATACCAGAAAATTCTGGAAGCAAACATCACACCGGCTGTAAAAAAGCTGAAGATGAAATGAGGATTGCTTTAGGATAATGATCCTAAACACACCTCAAAATCCACAATGGACTATCTCAAGAGGCGCAAGCTGCCATGGCATTTTGCCATGGCCCTCGCAGTCCCCTGACCTAAACATCATCGAAAATCTGTGGAATAGACCTCAAAAGAGCAGTGCATGCAAGACGGCTCAAGAATTTCACAGATCTAGAAGCCTTTTGCAAGGAAGAATGGGCAAAAATCCCCCAAACAAGAATTGAAAGACTCTTAGCTGGCTACAGAAAGAGTTTACAAGCTGTGATACTTGTCAAAGGGGCTGTTACTAAGTACTGACCATGCAGGGTGCCCAAATTTTTGCTTCAGGCCCTTTTCCTTTTTTGTTATTTTGGGACTGTAAAAGATGGAAATAAAGAAGTAATCTTGCTTAAAATATTAAAGAAATGTGTCATCTTTAACTGTATGCCTTTTGGAAATAAGGTCATCTTTTACTCGCTTAGCTATTCACAACAGAAATTTTGACCGGGGTGCCCAAACTCTTGCATGGCTCTGTAGTAGAGTGCCAGACCCAGGTGTGGCATTGTGGGTAAAAACTTCTTGAATCTCTGCTAATCCTTCCATCTATTAATGTGTATCATTCAAATCTAATATCCCTACCAAGTGCAATGGTTCCTTCCTGTTCAACTTAACTTGGCCTTGTAATTTAATACACCTTGATTAAATCTTTCTGTAGGTTAATTTGTTCCAAAGAAAACATCCGCGCCCAAGACACTTCTCTCCTTTTATTCCCAGCCGGTTGTAAATCACTGCACCCTGTCTCGTGTTGTGTGACTGACCAGAACTGTGTGCTGTGGTCTAGCAAGAGAGGGTGAACTGTGAGCAAGTGACGAAATGTTTCTGGAATCTGTGTGGCACCAGTTCACCTGTGCAGTGGCACGGCTGGTAGAACTGCCCTGCGGCTCCAGCCGCCCAGGTTTGATCCTGACCTTAGCCTCTCTCTGTGGAGTTTGCATGTTCTCTGGGAGTCCAATTAGGATTTCCCTGGATGCTCTAACTTTCTCTCTCATCCCAAAAATGTAAGGTTGCCAGGTTAATTGAGGCATTCCATTGGGTTGTGGTCAGCCATGTATGTTGCATCCTAGCTGTCTACATGATACACAAACCAGGGCAGTACAACATGGAGAGCAAGGTGTTGCACAGCTAACACATTTATCCACACAGCTGATGAATCCAAAGGGACAACAGATTCTGATAGTTTTGCACCAGTAACATCACAGAAGTTGTCAGTCGGCATTGAATTCAACATAGACTGCTTTGGGGACTCTTAACTCCGAATTTTTCAGGGTTTATACCTGAAGCCTTCCCCGTGAATGGGTATGGCAGTGTAGGTTTGAGATCAAAGTCTTCCTTTTCCCAGATGAGCTACCAACTCAGCTGTCAGAGCCCCATCTGCCCGATGTGACTGGTTTTAAGGTGCAGATAACCCAGCTTTACCTCATCTCCTGTCAATAGAAGTGATTCTTAGTAGCCAAGCCACATGCGAAGGTCAGGAGCTGGACTTGGTTGTCAGAAGCTATTTGCGACTCGTGTTATTGGGAGCATTTACTAGATAGTGGGTGCTTAACCCCATTGCTTCCCCCACCCCTCTCCCTGTGAAAGGAAGTCTGCTGGCCTTGCATCATCTGGATCTGTATGTGACTCCAGATCTATACCTCATTGGTTCATGGTGATTTAGGGATGGTCGTGAAGGTTGACGTTGCCAGCAAAGCCTGCTTCGTTGAAAGAATGAGGAAGAAAATGATCAACCCTTCACTGTGCCTTGTAGGTGGTCCACGGGTGGGGGGGGGGGGAGAGCATATCCCCACCCCAACTCTTTGAAGAACTGCAGTCATTTACTGGCCAATTCTACTTGAAAACTCCTCTCAAGCCAGTAATTTGCTTTTCATTGCACAAAATCGGAGCCATTTGTTTTGTTTGCTCAGCCGTGCCCTGTGAAGGTTACTGGGGAGATGGGGGTGGAGTCATGTTGGCTGGGGCAGGGCTTCAGGAATGGTACTTGGCAACCATGACACAGAAGCAACAAGGTTTGCGCTTGGGATGATGCTGTGCTGGGATCTGTCACGTGCAGTAGGTTTGTGGCAGTAAGAGCTATTGTTCCTTATGACTACGGCTGGGCAAGCGAGGGCGAGGTATCTAGACGTTGGAGCCAAGATTTTAGGAGCTAAATTCAGAAGCTTGTATACATGCAGATGAAGATGGAAACTTCCTACTTCAGATGGAAGTTGATTGTTAAATTATAAATCTTAAATTACAAAGTTTTTTTGTGATAACCAAGGGTGTTAAGAGATAATGTTTAAGGAGCTGTGAGCTGTTGTCTTACTGAATGAAAGAATAGGTTTGATGGGCTGAATGGCCTTCGTCAGTGATACAGAGGAAGTGCAGGCACTTCAACCTATTAAGTTCATACCTACAGATTTTAACTGCTGAGCACTTCCATCAACTCTCTCCAGATCCCACCACTCACCTGTTCACTTTTTACAGCAGCCAATTAATGTAGGTTAATCTGGAGCTGGAGTGAAGGGATTCCTCCCCTCTTTTGTTCCCTCTTCTGGCCCAAGGAAGTAGCCTCTTCCCTCCCAAGATATATGACGACTTGAGATCCCCTCTTATTAACATCAGCAAATTCAGGCTCATTTTGATGACTGCTTACAGGGCACTGCTGAGGTGTTGCTAGGAAATGGGGCTATTCCTCTGGAAGGTGACAAGTAACTGGAACAGTACCTGAGATAGTCATGGAAGCAGAGTCGCAGAGGGCATTTAAGCCTTTTAGATGAGCACTTCAATAGCCTTGACAGTACTGGAAGATGGATTTAATACTATGGATGCCCACTTGTGGCTGTAGTCACAGCTAACTGACCTGATTCTGCCCTGTATAGCTGTATAATCCTTACTCCATATTAGACCATGCTGTATTTCCTCCAGATTTTTCCCATCCTTCCTGGGAGAAAGCCAGCAAAATGGCAGTCACAGTATCTTTACAATCTTGATGAGACTTCACGATCTTGTTATCATTTGCCTTTCTGTTGGGAATTATACCTTCATGTTTAGTTTTTGAGTTCACTTGGACCTGTACACGCAGATCCTACTACTCAAAACTTCTATTGGCTTTTTCATTCAGTAGTCTAGTACAGATGGGAAGCATTTCTGCACCCAGATGAATAATTTTGGCCACAAAGGTTAGACTTCAAGGGTACAGAAGGTTGAGAGGAAATAGATCATTATAACAGAGTAAAACCAGCAAGGCAGAGAGGGATGCTGATCCCAGTACCAGGTGATTGAAGGACCAGGAGAGAGGCATTTAAAATGTGCTGGAGGAGGAAGTTTTACAGGGGTGTGGTTCTGATCTGTAACCCACTGTCTGTAAGTGTGGAGGCTACAGCAGTGTTCAGCTTTTTGAAAAAGGACTTGGATAAATATAGGAAAGTGGTAATTTTCAGGAAAGAGTAGAAGAACAGGACTGCAGCTTAAAGCAGATGACACAAGTGACGGGTCTAGCAGCTGCATCCTAGTTCACAATCAGCTCCTAGTCTTTCTGGGGAATTAATGGCAGCTTACTCAATAGTGCAAAATATCACTACTTCTTATGCTCTTTGTCCTTGCTCTGTTAATTTTCCCTCTTCATTTATCTCACCTGTGTCCTTTCTTCTCTTTCTGCTTCATCCTGGCCCTTACTGTGTTTGCTGCCTCCATACTCACCATTTACTCTCACTTTGCCTCATATCAAGAATTCCAGCTATGCAAGTGTTAGAAGCTTGAGGCACCTCTGTAAAAAGGTTCCTGGGGGGGGGTGAACATACAACATTAAACAAAACTATGAGACAACGCAGTGGTGTAGCATTTACAGTTTGGTGTGTTGGAGTTTGTGGTTTGTTCATTTCTGGCACTGTCTGAAATATGTTTGTACATTCCTTCCTGTGTGCATGTGGGTTTCCTCTGGGTTATCCAGTTTCTTCCCACAGTCCAAAGGTGTACTGGTAGTAGTTTAATTTGTCATTGTAAGTTAGTTTGTCTTGAAGGGCCAGAAGGACCTATTTCGTGGTGTATCTCTAAATAATAAATAAGATTAACTTTTGGTGAAATTCCTTTCCAAAACTCTTTGAGACCCCTGAGCTGGCTGATCAGCAATTCAGAACAGTTCATAATAAGGGTAGGCTTCTCAATAACTTAATTTGCAGTGTTTTGAAACTTTGGTGATTAAAATGATCAAGGTAGCAGGTGATGGAGTGTGGCATTGCAGTGATGTAGTAAAACTGAACTCCGTTGCCATCAGATGGAAACACTTCAGTGGCCAGTGATAACCTTGTGTAAAGACGGTTGTGGTTATTTGAGGTCAGTCATCCCAGACACTGTTGCAGCAGTTCCTCAAGCAATATCCCTAGGCCTAGTCATCTGCAGCTGTTTCATCAGTTGCTTCCTTCCATTATGTGGCCACAAATGGGATGTCTGATTACGCAGTCTGTAATTCTGCCCACAGCCCTTGCATGTGACAATACCAAGGCAACTGCCAGTCATGGTCTGAGAAATCGATGCTGCGAGACAGAATGTCAAGGTGTTGGAGATGACTAATGGCATTACTTTCGCCAAGTTCTCCTGTTAATATTGGGGGAGGGTCACCATTGACCAGAAACTCGATTGGACCTACCACTTAAAACTGGAGCCATGAATCAATATTAGATCTATTATCACTGACATGCTCTCATCTGTACCGCCTGTACGTATTAAAGAGGCCACTGACCTGCTGCTGTAGCCCAAGGTTCGACGTGTGCATTCAAAAATGCTCTTCTGTACACCACCATTGTACACATGGTTATTTGAGTTACTGTTGTCTTCCTGTCAGCTTGAACCAGTCTGGCCATTCTCTTTTGACCTCTCTCATTAGCAAAGTATTTTTGCCCACAGAACTTCCACTCACTGGGTGCTTTTTGTTTTTTGCACTGTTCTCTGTAAACTTTAGATCAGGGGTTCCCAATGAACCCCTTTGGTCCATGGCATAAAAAAGGCTGGGAACCCCTGCTGTGGAGACTGTTGGCCACTGAGTGTATGTCGTGAAATTGTTTTGTAGCAGCAATACATAACATGATTATGATAAGTTACAATAAGGAATATAAAATTGAAGTATTGCAAAAGAGATCTTTAGGGAGCAGATTAAAAGTAGGTATTCAATAGGTGAGTGACTTAATTCCTAAAGCTTTGCTGCCATCTCCAGGATGCAAATCAGCAGTATGGTGAAATACCCCTCACTTGCCTGGATAAGCGCAGCACCAACGATTCTTGATAATGTCAATACTATTTGGAACAAAATAGCCAGCTTGATTGCCACCCCATCAGCCAGCCTCCATATTCATCCTCCATTATGCTAGTGCACAGTGTGGACCACATGCAAGGTGCACCCAGGCCAACTCATTGGCATCTCTCAATCTTGTGAGCTCTTCGAATTCCCCTTAATTTGTGGACCATTCTGACTGGAGTAGGATCTTACTGGTCCTCATTCGTCACTGGATCCAAGTCCTGTAGCTCCCTACCCAGCACTGGCTGCATCACCTGGCATTCCTGACATTCCAGATCCAGAAAGAAGGTAAAAACAAAAAAAACTGGAGAACAATGCATACGATGCTGGAGGAACTTAACAGATCAGGGGTCGTCATCAAAAACAAATATAAAATAACTGGGCCCAGAAAACGCTCACTCTCAGGACTCAAACACTTTTTATTTTACAAGGAGAACAGCATGGCTCCTGTTGCCCACACTGCTATTTTTATACAGAATTGGCTCATCAATTGCAGATATTGACCATTTGGTAAACTGTATGTTGGAGTTTCCTTACTTGCAAGATGAATTGCCATTCACAGTAGGCAATATAAGCTACAAGTGAACATTTGGTGATATTTTGTAGTTTGTAAAACAATTGTTCCTTAGTTGTTGGGTGTGTTTCACATCCTTCTGTGATCTGTCTCAGCACCTCCACTGTGTTTAACAGGGCACTATGTTGTAGGAAGACCTTTCTGAATAAGTCTCTCTACAGAAGCCTCTCTCGTCTGGCTGGAGTATACACTATAGCAGTCACCTCAACATATCTTGTCTGTAGTAAGCAGTGGTGCCTCTAGCGCTCTCACTTGACTGCAACCGCCCCAGGCTATCTTTGCCTTGTTGTTGTCTTTAACCCTTGTTTTATTACAATTTCCACACTGCCAACATCTATGGAGGGAAATAAACAGTTGGCGTTTTGGGCTGAAACCCTTCATCATGATCTTAATAAAGGGTCTCAACCATTAACTCTTTATTCTCATCCATAGAGCCTGTCTGAACTGCAGAGTTCCTCCGGCATTTTGTGTGTCTGTTACTCTGGATTTCTACAACCTGCAGAATCTCTTGTGGTTTTTTTAAATATAAAAGATGGATGCGTTTGTCCATTTAGATTTTACATTCTAATTTTGAATGTTCAGTCATTTCCCACTTTCTGTTCATAGAGTAATGGAGCACTGCAGCACAGAAACAGGATTTTTTGCCCATCATTTGCCTAGTCCTGTCACTCTGCACCCAGACTATATCCCTTCAAATCCTTTTCATTCAAACTTCTCTTAACAGTTGCAGAGGAACCTGCATCTACCATTCCACTGGCATCTTGTTCCACTCTGAGTAAAGACATTTCCCCTCAAGTTTTCCTCTTAGATATTTTATCATTCACCCTAAGCCTCTAGACCTAGCCTCACCCAACCTTATGGGGAAAAAACCTGCTTGCATCTACTCTATACCCCTCATAGAATTGGCTGCCTTTCTGATGGAAGTACGGCCCTCCTGTTTTTTAAGTCATCTAATTTAATACATCGCAGTATCTCGTTTAATGCTGTACCTCTACACATTGCCTCGTCTGAATGTTTCCAGTAACTTGAGTATTTAAGGGCAATTTTCCTATTCCTAAATAAGCCTCTAATCATGTTTATCCCACTTCTCTTCCAAAAACAATCTTGTACAACAGTCTCTCTAAATAACTGTAACTCACCAGTTCAGCTGTCCTCTGCACCCTCTTGAGTGCTGTCACATCCTTCCTGTAATGTGGGCAGCAGAGCTGTCTGCAAAATGCGAGCTGTGGCCTGACTGAGTGTTTTATGCTGTTTGAGCAGGACCTCTTTGGTTTTGTATATTATGCCTTGACCTAAATAAGGCAGTAACCTGTCCACCTTGATGAACTGTTTTTGTTGTCTGTACTTAATAAAAATCTCATCAGAGAGAGTTCACGAGACTAGTTCTAGAGATGGAAGGTTTGCTATGTGAGGAGAGATTTCAGTAAGCTGGGAATAGATGGAGCTTAGAGTTGGATATGGGAGTGGGGGTGGGGAAAGCTCCAGATGAAACTTAAATCTGTAAGAAATAGGAGCAGAATTAGTCCATTGGACAGTCAGATCTGCTCCACCACTCAGTTGTGGCTGATTATCTCTCGGGTTATCTCTCTCAACCCCATTCTGCTTTCTATCTGTAACCTTTGATGCCCTTTACTATTAACCTACACTTTAAGTATACCTCATGACTTGGCCTCTACAGCCTTCTGTGGCAATGAATTCCACAGATTCACCACCCTTTAAATAAATTCCTCCTCATCTCTGTTCTACAGTGACATCCTTGTATTCTGAGGCTGTCGCCTCTTATTCTAGATTACCAGTATTGGAAATATCCTTTTTATGTCCACTCTGTCCAGGCTTTTCAATGTTTGGTAAGTTTTAGTGAGAATCACTCAACCTTTGAACCTCCAGCAATCAAATGCTCCTCAGACATTAACCTTTTCGTTTATGGGATTAATCTCGCAAACCTCCTCTGGACCCTCTTCAGTGCCAAAACATCCTTTCTTAGACAAAGGACCCAGCACTCGCCGAGGTTGACTGGAAAGAGACTCTAGCACGAAGGACAGCAGAGCATCAATGGCTGGAGTTTCTGCAAAAAATGAGGGAAGTGCAAGGCAGATATATTCTAAATAAGAAATTTTCAAATGGAGAAGGATACTACCATGGCTGACAAGTGAAGTCAGAGCCAAAGTAAAAGCAAAAGAGAGGGCATACACAGAAGCCATAGCTAGTGGCAAGATAGAGGATTGGGAAGCTTTTAATAACTTGCAGAAGGATACTAAGAAGGTCATTAAGAGGGAAAATATGAATTATGAAAGGAAGCTGGTGACTAATATCAAAGAAGGTACTAAAGGCTTTTTAAGTATATGAAGGGTAAAAGAGTTGAGGGTAGATATAGGACCAATAGAAAATGATGCTGGAGATATTGTAATGAGAGACACAGATGGTAGAGGAACTGAATGCGTATTTTTCATCGGTCTTCACAGTAGAAGAGATCTGCAGTATACTGTGCAGGAGTGTCAGGGAAGTGAAGTATGTGCAGTGAAAATTACAACTGAGAAGATGCTCAGGAAGCTTAATGGTTTGAGGGTGGATAAATCTCCTGGACCTGATGGAATGCACCCTCAGGTTCTGAAGGAAGTAGCTGGAGAGATTGCGGAGGCGTTAACGATGATCTTTCAAAATTCTGCCATTGTACTGGATGACTGGAAAATTGCAAAAGTTACTCCACTATTTAAGAAGCAAGGAAAACTATAGACCTGTTAGCCCGACATCAGCGGTTGGGAAGTTGTTGGAATCGATTGTTAGGGATGATATTATGGAGTACCTGGAGGCACATGACAAGATAGGCAAAGGAAAACATGGTTTCCTGAAAGGAAATTCCTGCCTAACCTTTTGAGGAAATTACAAGCACAGACTTTTATGTATATTTTTATCTTCTCCTCTTAAGCGAATATGTTTTTTTCCCTAATTATCCATTATCATCCATCAGCTTTTTTCTTTGGTAGTTGGTGGGGGGGGGGGTTGGCTTTTTTATATAAAAAGTTTCTTTTATGATGTATGACCTATCTTTAAATTTTTGATTACAGAGTGGTATACCTTTATGTGATATGCTATAACATTTTGATCAATTTTATTACAATATATGAATGTACACAATTTATGTTGAGATGTATCTATGTGTTGCACTCTGTAAATCTTGTTTTTTAAACAACTGAGAAGATGCTCAGGAAGCTTAATGGTCTGAGGGTGGATAAATCTCCTGGACCTGATGGAATGCACCCTCAGGTTCTGAAGGAAGTAGCTGGAGAGATTGCGGAGGCATTAACGGTGATCTTTCAAGAATCGATAGATTCTGGCATTGTATCGGATGACTGGAAAATTGTAAATATTACTGCGCTATTTAAGAAGCAGAAAGGAAACTATAGACATGTTACCCTGACATCAGTGGTTGGGAAGTTGTTGGAAGCGATTGTTAGGGATGAGATTACAGAGTACCTGGAGGCACATGACAAGATGGGCCAAAGCCAGCATGGTTTCCTGAAAGGAAAATCCCGCCCGACTAACCTATTGCAATTTTTTTGAGGAAGTGACAAGCAGGGTAGACAAAGGAGATGCAGTGGATGTGGTGTACTTGGATTTTCAGGTCTTTGACAAGGTTCTGCTCAGGAGGCTGCTTAGCAAGATAAGAGCCCATGGAATTATAGGGGAGTTGCTAGCATGGGTGGCACATTGGCTGATTGGCAGAAAGCAGAGAGCGGAAGTAAAGGGATCCTATTCGGGCTGGCTGCCGGTTACCAGTGGAGTTCCACGGGGTTGGTGTTGGGACCGCTGCTTTTTGCGATGTACGTCAATGATTTAGACTGGAATTACTGGATTTGTGGATGATACAAAGGTAAGTGGAGGAGCAGGTAGTGTTGAGAAACAGTTTAGGGGAATGGGCAAAGAAGTGGCAAATGAAATACAGTGTTGGAAAGTGTATGGTCATGCACTTTGGGGGGGAAAAATAAATGGGCAGACTATTATTTAGATGGGGAGAGAACTGAAAATGCAGAGATGCAAAGGGACTTGGGAGTCCTTGTGCAGGATACCCTAAAGGTTAATCTCCAGTTGAGTCGGTGGTGAAGAAGGCAAGTGCAATGTTGGCATTCATTTCTGGATGTATAGAATATAAGAGCAGAGATGTGCTGTTGAGGGTCTGTAAGGTTTTCATGAGACCACACTTGGAGTATTGTTTACAGTTTTGGGCTCTTTATTTTAGAAAGAATATACTGACATTAGAGAGGGTTCAGAGAAGATTCACAAGAATGATTCCAGGAATGAAAGGGTTACTGTATGAAGAACGTCTGGCAGCTCTTGGGCTGTATTCCCTGGAGTTCAGGAGAATGAAGGAGGATCTCATAGAAACATTCTGAATGTCAAAAGGCCTGAACAGATTAGATATGGCAAAGCTATTTCCCATGGTAGGGGATTCTAGGACAAGAGGGTACGACTTCAGGTTTGAAGGACGTCCATTTAGAACAGAGATGTGGAGAAATTATTTTAGTCAGAGCGTGGTAAATCTGTGGAATTTGTTGCCAAATGTGGCTGTGGAGGCCAAGTCATTGAGTGCATTTAAGGCAGAGATAAATAGGTTCTTGATTAGCCAAGGCATTAAAAGGTATGGGAAGAAGGCAGGGGTGTGCGTTAACTGGAAGAATTGGATCAGCCCATGATTGAATGGCGGAGCAGACTTGATGGTCTGAATGGTCTACTGCTGCTCCTATATCTTTTGGTCTTACAGATTTGAAACTGTTCATAATATTTTGAAGTTCTTGACGGTCTCAGTGAAGGATGGACAATTCACCCGACCAAGGAGTCAAGGACTGTAGAGCTCAGTTTGAGCCAAATACTAAAATTTATTCAGTGAGGTTGCTGATTCTTTAAAATGCCATTCCTGGAGGTTCGATCTTTTTGTTCATTGAAAATAGCTTATGTACATTAAGGGAATCAGAAGATTTTCAGCTTGAAAAACAGGCATAAGAGGCCAAACAGTCTGATCCTATTTGTTCTGTTCTTTGTTACCTACCTTCAGGATTCCTTGCATGGGCACTTTGAGATTCTTCCTTTAGGTTTCTGACATGCATTCTGATCCTCCTGTGGTCAACCCGGATCTTGCTTGATTATATTCTAATGGCCATATTTTTGTGCTGAGTTTTAGCCCATCACAAGACAATGTACAGAATTCTTCCTCTCTGTAGACCGGTTTCTGTATTAAATACAGGCATTATTGTTTCCCTCTGTTATTTGTGACTTGCATCAGAATTGGGTTAATATCACTGGCATATATCATGGAATTTGTTTTGGGACAGTAGTACTTTGCAATATATAATAACTGTAAATTCCAATAAGTATATGTAAAAAGAAACTTAAAATAAATTGTGCCAAAAAAGAGAGAGAAAATATTCAGGCAGCATTCGTGTGTTCACGGTCCATTCAGAAATCTGATGGCGGAGGTGAAGAAGCTATTGTTGAAATGTTGATTGTGCATCTTCAGGCTCTTGAACCACCATCTTGATGGTAGCAGAGAGAAGAGAGCACGTCCTGGATCCTTAATGATGATGCCACCTTTTGTGGTATTGCCGTTTGAAGGTGTCTTCTGCTGGGAAGGCTAGTGCCCATGATGGAGCTGGCAGAGTTTAAAACTTTGTTGCCTTTTCTGATTCTGTGCAGTGGCATCTCCATAACAGACAGTGACACAACCAGTTAGAATGGTCTCTGCCAGAACCCACAGTACATCGCAGAAATTAGTAAACTACTTCAGGGAAGTGCCAAACTCCTCAAACTCCAAATGAAATATAGCCACTGTTTTGCCTTCTTTGTAATTGCATCAATGGTCCAGGATTGGATAGGTCCTCAGCGATGTTGATATCTAGGAACTTGAAACTGCTTACCCTTTTCACTGCTGACCCCTCAATGAGTTTGTGTGACTTACCTTGATTCTTCCTTCCTGAAGTCCACAACCAATTCCTTGGTGGAGTGCAAGTTTGTTGCTGTGATACCACTCAATCAGCTGATCTGTTTCACTCCTGTTCTCATCGCCATCTGAAATTCTGCCAACAATAGTTGTGTTGTTGGCAAGTTGGTAGATGGTTTGAGCTGTGCTTAGCCACACAGCCGTGAGTATAGAGTAGAACAGAGGGGTAAGCGTGCATCTTTGAGATACATCGGTGTTGATTGTCAATGAGGTGGAGACGTTATTTCCGATCCACACAGACTATTGTCTCCCAGTGAGGAAGTCAAGAATCCAGTTGCAGAGGCCCAGGTTTTGGAGCTTATTGATCAGAACTGAGGGTAAGATTGTGTTGAACGCTGAGCTGTAGTCAATAAACAGCAGCCTGATGTAGGTATTGCTTTTGTCTTTGGAAGATTGGCCAGGTTTGGGTCTGATGTTGGGTTACTGTGCAGAGACTGTATCCTTGAAAGAAGTGGGTGCTCCAGGTAATTGGGGCTGTGGCCATTCTCTAGATGTGGATTTTGGAGAGGAATGTCTTTTTTATAAAGAGACAATTTTTGATTGCTTATTTAATCATTTCCTATCTTGCTGGCAGAATCAGGACATCAAGGAGACTCAATCCATTGTTCCTGTGGTCCAATTGCATCCTCCATTACTTGGTCCATTGCCCTACAAGTCTCTTCCTTTCATGTATACAGCCAAGTACTGCTCTCCTGTGGGGGTGTTTTGTTTTCACCTCTTGATTTGGTAGTGAATTTTGTGACAACCTAATGGTTAACATGACACTTTTACAGAGCCAGCTGTCAGATTGGGGTTCTTCCAGCTCACGTCTGTAAGGAGTTTGCACATTCTTTGTGGGTTTCCTCTGGTGCTTCAATTTCCTCCCACATTTCAGTGTTGTACGGTTAGGGTTAGTAAATTACAGACTTTTTTTGAAAAAAAATTATTAAATTTTAGAAAATTACAAAGAATAAATGTGATAATAAATAGTGAGAAAAATAATATTAACCCTCCCCTTAACCCTTATCTAAAGAAAGAAAAAGAAGAGAAAGATTGCCTGGATATCGGAGGATCCCCACATGCTCCATGGAGTTCAAAATAATTTTAATATTTTTTACTTTCCCCAATTACTTTATAATTTTATCTTCAAAGGACCTATGTATTTAATTCTATCTTTTGTAGGTATGGGAGCCAAATTTTCAAAAATATATCATATTCATTTCTTAGATTGTATGTAATTTTTTCAAGTGGAATACAACTATGTATTTCATTATTCCAACGATCTATAGTTAAATATAAATCAGATTTCCAAGTAACTGCGATAACTTTTTTGGCTACTGCCAATGCAATTTTTATAAATTTTTTCTGATACTTATTCAATTTAAGTTTAGGTATTGTCCCTTCAATGTCTCCTAATAAAAATAATACTGGACTATGTGGGAGTTGTACTCCAGTAATTTGTTCCAATAAAAGTCTTAAATTTATCCAAAATGGTTGAATTTTAAAACAAGACCAAGTAGAATGTAAAAAAGTACCAATTTCTTGATTACATCGAAAACATTGGTCAGACATATTTGAATTTAATCTATTTATTTTCTGTGGTGTTATAGATTAATACAATATAATTTTTTACATCAATTATATAAGTTGAACATTTATTGTATTTCTCATACTATCAGAACATAATCTTGACTAGTTTTTTTCCATCAATTTTAACATTCAAATCAAATTCCCATTTTTGTCTTGATTTAATTGTCTGTTTTTGAATCAAATTGTACATACAAGATGTAAATTTTTTAATTTTTCCTTTTCGAATTAATATTTCTATTTCACTAGATTTTGGCATCAACATTGTTTGACCCAGCTTTTCTCGTAAATAAGCCTTTAATTGAAAATAACAGAAAAGGGTGTTGTTTGATATTTTATATTTATTTTTTAATTGATCAAACGACATCAATATACCTCCTTCAAAACAATCACCTATATATTTAATCCCCTTTTGGAACCAATTATGTATGTTTATTATCCATTGTAAAAGGAATAAGCCTATTTTGAATTAAAGTTCTTTTTGCTAATAAAGATTTCTTTATCTCATCGTCCATATTTATCTTATTCCATAAATCAATCAAGTGTCTTAATATAGGAGATTCTTTTTTTTCCTGTGTCCATTTAGATTCCCATTTATATATAAAATCTTCTGGTATATTTTCTCCTATCTTATCTAATTCTATTCTAATCCATGCCGGTTTTTCTTCATCAAAAAAAGACGCAATAAATCTAAGTTGATTTGCTTTATAATAATTCTTAAAATTTGGAAGTTGTAACCCTCCTAAATCAAATTTACATGTCAATTTTTACAATGATATTCTTGACATCTTTCCTTTCCAAAGAAATTTCCTTACTTATTTATTCAGTTCTTGAAAAAACTTCTGAGGTAATTGTATTGGTAAAGTTTGAAATAAATATGGCAACCTAGGAAATATATTCATTTTTACAGCATTAACTCTACCTATTAATGTTAGTGGTAACATCATCCATTTATCAAGATCCTTTTTTTTTAATAATGGCAAATAATTCTGTTTATATAAATTTTTTACATCATTATCGACTATAATACCTAAATATCCCATTTATTGACCATCGAAATTGAGTTACTAATTGACATTGATTATAATTTCCTTTGGTAAGGGGTAAAATTTCACTTTTATCCCAATTTACTTTATACACTGATACTTTCCCATATTCTTCCAATCTAAAAGATAATCTTTGCAAAGATTGCAATGGTTTGTTAAATAAATCAAAACATCATCAGCAAATAAATTAATCTTATATTCTTCTTGATTAACTCTAAAGCCCCCAATGTGTGAATCTGTTCTAATTAATTCAGCTAATGGTTCTATTGCCAATACAAATAAAGAAGGTGATAATGGGCAGCCTTGTCTAGTTGACCTTATGAAGCAAAATGGTGTTGAAATCTGACCATTTGTAACTACTTTAGCTTGAGGATTAGTATTTAAGGTTTTAATCCATTGTATAAAAGATTTTCCTAACTCATATTTTTCCAATACCTTAAATAAAAAATCACATTCCAATCTATCATGCTTTTTCTGCATCCAAAGCAACTGCCACACTCATTTCCTCTCTTTTTTGTGCCAAATGAATTATACTAAGTAACCGTGTTATATTATCCATTGATTGTCTGTTTTTAATAAAACCTGTTTGATCCATATGTATTAATTTTGGTAAATATTTAGATATTCTATTAGATAAAATTTTTGCTATTTTATAATCTGTATTCAACAAAGAAATGGGCCTATATGATGTTGGTTTTAAAGGATCTCTATCTTTTTTTGGCAATACAGTTATGATCGCTGTTAAAAAAGATTGTGGGAGTTTATGCATTCTTTCCACTTGGTATATTAATTCCATAAAAGGAGGAATTAATAAATCTTTAAATTTTTTATAAAATTCAGGAGGAAAACCATCTTCTGGGGATTTATTACTCTGAAGTGATCCTAAAGCTTCTTCAACCTCTTTTAATGTAAAGGGCATATCTAATCCTTTCTGTTCTTCCAGATTTAATTTTGGAAGGGTTATTTGTGATAAAAATGTATCTATCTCAGCAATCTTATTTTGTGATTCTGATTGATATAGTTCAGTATAAAATTTTTTATGTTTTATTAATTTCTAAAGGTTTATAGGTAACCTTATTTACACTTGTTCTAAGTGCATTTATTGTTTTAGAAACCTGTTCTGTTTTCAACTGCCAAGCAAGAATTTTATGTGATCTTTCACCTAATTCGTAATATTTCTGTTTAGTTCTCATAATTTTTCTGTACGATATGTCTGGAGTGTATTATATTGTAGTTTTTTATTAACAAGTTGTCTTCATTTTTCTTCTGTCATATATCTTTGAGATTCTTTTTCTAACTTTATGATATCTTTTTCCAATTGATCTATTTCTGCCATGTATTCCTTCTTAATTTTAGATGTATAATTTATAATCTGACCCCTTAAATATGCTTTCATCGCTTCCCATAATACAATTTTATCCTCAACTGAATGTAAATTTGTATCCAAAAAAAATTGAATCTGTTTTTTCATAAAATCACGAAAATCTTGACGTTTTAATAAAATTGAATTAAATCTCCATCTATAAATCGATTCCTCCTTAACCATCATTATCATTCTCATTATGAAGGGGGAATGATCTAACAGTATTTTTGCGTTATATTCCACACTTTTCACTCTATCTTGAATATTTTTTGATAATAAAAAAAGTCAATCCTTGAGTAAGTTTTATGTCTATTTGAATAAAATGAATAATCTCTTTCTCTTGGATTAATTTTCCTCCATATTATCAATCAGGTTTAAATCTTTCATTAATGATAAAGTTAGTTTTATTACTTTTGATTTTGTAGCAATTTTAGTTGACCTATCCAAAACTGGATCTAAACAAAAATTAAAATCTTCACCTGTTAATATTTTATCATGTGTGTCAGCCAAGTTCAAAAAAACTTCTTGTATGAAATTTGTATCATTTTCATTTGGTGCATAAATGTTCATAAAAGTCCATAATTCTGAAAAAATTTGACAATGTGTAATCACATAACTCCCCCCAGAATCAATTATTACATTTTGTATTTTAATTGGTAAAGATTTATTAACCAAAATTGCAACTCCTCTCGATTTTGAATTAAATGAAGCTGCAATGACATTTCCAACCCAATCCCTCTTTAATTTCTTGTTCTGTTTCTGTTAAATGTGTTTCTTGTAAAAAAGCTATATCTTTCATTTTCTTAATATATGTTAAAACTCTTTCTTTTCACAGGTCCATTAATTCCATTAACATTAAAACTTAAAAAATTAAGTAAATTAATCATTCATAATACCTTGGGAACTCTTTGAAATTCTCCACGTTGCTATGAGTCTCTCCCCAACCATCCAGGCAAAAGAGAAGAAAAATGAAGAAAGATAACTAATATATAAGAAAAAAAACAAAATACCCCCCCACTAATGTTGCGAATAAAAAGAACACAACATTACCCCCCCCCCCCCCCCAATTTTACGGGTCATGGCAATCGCCATGATTGTACACGTGAAACTCGCAGCCATCGATCAGGAGCTCCTCCAGCTCCCCCACAAAAAAAAGAAAATATATTAGTGAAGAAAAAAAAAATTAATGTCTCTACTCCCAATTAATACTCCTCAACTATTTTTTTAATATAAATGTCCATAAAGTCCAACCTTGTTTCAGTCTTCATCATTAGTCCATTTCATTTCTATAATTCTTTACTTCTTCGTGGACATCAGGTAATTCTTGTACAAATTCCTCCACTTTCCGGTAGTCAACGAAAAATCTTCTTTCTTCGTTATCCAGGAAAATTATCAATTTTGCTGGATAGCTCAAAAATTTATAGCCCTTTTCCCATAAAGATTTTTTCACTGGATTAAATTCCTTCCGCCTCTTCAGAAGATCGTAACATGTCTGGATAAAAAAAACAGTTACAGGCTTGCGACGTTGGCATTGGAAGTGTGGCGACATATGTAGATGCTCCACACAATCCTTGCTGATTTGATTTGGCACAATTGATGCATTTCATTGTATGTTTCAATGTACAGGTTTCCCCCACTATCCGAAGGTAGAGTGTTCCTGTGAAACTGTTTGTAAGCCGAAATGTCGTAAAGTGAAGAAACAATTAACATTAATTTATATGGGAAAAATTTTTGAGCGTTCCCAGACCCAAAAAATAACCTACCAAATCAAACCAAATAACACATAAAACCTAAAATAACACAAACATATAGTAAAAACAGGAATGATATGATAAATATGCAGCCTATATAAAATAGAAATATTGTATTTACAGTGTAGTTTCACTTATCAAAATCGTGAAGACAGCGAGCCAAAATCGATGTGGAGAAAAAAAAAATTGGCACATACACACATGCGCGCTCAACTGCCTGCACAAAACTTCACTGTCATGGTAGATTTTCTCAGGGTAAACACGTGTATAACGTGGGCATCTATTTTTCGTAAAATCGAAAATCCTCTTTGGTTAGCGAAAACAGTTACAAATATAGGTCCTTCGTAACAGCGAGCTGTTGTAAAGCGAACATTCAAAATACGGGGTACACGTGACAAATAAAGCTAATCTTTATCTCTTTCCAACAGCCCTCCAAGTAATAATGTTCATCTCCCGTCCAATCCTGCCTTTTACTTTGTGTCCCCCCCCCCTCTTTTTTTTCTCAGGGAAATATGTCAGCCCTATACTCTACACATTCCCTTCATAACTTTGTATGTCTCTAAGCCCTCACTCTTCCAGAGGGGGTGGAGACACCAGCCTGATATTTTATTTACAAAGATTAAAAAAATTCCTCAATGTCAATACTTCCATCAGTGTGCTTTGAATGTTGAGCTGAGATGGTATCTTGTGAGAAACTTGAGGATTCACAGTCATGTACAAAGCAGAAACAGGCCCTTTGACCCACTGTGGCCACTTGTTTATCTTAATTCTTTACTTTTGTATTTGCTCACTTTAAGGGTTTGTTTTGTAGTTTAAGCAAAGATGCAGGATGGGGGGTAGATTTAAGAGACCTGAAGAGTAACTTGTTTACATCAAGAGGATAGTGAGCTCCCACAAGAAATTGAGATGGAAAGAATTGTAACATCTAAGTGGCATTTGGGGCGTCGCAGTTAGCACAATGCTGTTACAGCTTGGGGTGTTGGAGTTGAGAGTGCAATTCTGTCACTCCAAGGAGTTTGTATTGTCTCCTTCTGGCTTTCCTCCAGGTGCTCTGGTTTCCTCTCACATTCCAAAGAAGTACTGGTTCATAGGGTAATTGGTCATTGTGCAAGTTGTCCTGTGATTAGGCTAGGTGGGATTAAATAGGTGGGTTGCTGGGTTGGACAGCTCAAAGGGCCAGAAGGACCTGTTCCACATTGTATCTCTAAATAAAATGAAATAAAACAGTGCATGGGGGAGAAGTCTTAGAGGGTTTATAGCTGAACATGGATGAGTAGGATGGAATCTGTGGTTGAGACCAGTTGGGTCGAAGGGCCCGTTTTTGTGCTGTATGACTCCATCTACCTGATGTGATCAGCTTGTCTAAGCCAAGAGCATCTCTACTCAGAGCTGAGGGATGCTTGTAGAGAGGCAGGCAGCTGACAGGTATGCTGATTGGTAACCCCTCCTGGGTTACAGTCCACCATTCACCTTTGGAACTAAATGAGGGCAAAGTAAGCGCTGGAAGTGCTCAACAGGTCGTAGGTTAATGGAGGAGAAGGGCTTGGAGAGATTTGGGCTGAACACGGGCATCTGGGGCTAGCAGAGAGTATAATTTTGTCAGAAGGGCTTTTTCCATGCTATATCACCACATGACTCTACCATCACAGATCGGGTACATCGACACCCAAATCTCTCTTCCTGCATAAAAAAAAAACTGAACAAACAGGATCAAACACAAGTTATCTATCAAGATTTCGGATTCTTCTATCAATACTAGATCTTGGAGACTTAATGCTACTTTACTTCAAGATCCAGAATTTATTACCTTCATAAAACAACAAATTGACTTATTTTTTTCAACAAACTATAATGAAGAGATTGATAAAGGAATACTTTGGGACTCTTTCAAGGCTTTTATTCGTGGACAAATTATTTCATATTCCGCTGGTAAAAGAAAACAAAGATATTCAGATATAGCTTTATTGGTGGATAAAATTAAAGAAATTGATAAGATTTATTCTGTTACTCCTACCAAAGAACTTTATAAGAAGAGAGTTGAGCTTCAAATGGAACATAGTTTATTATTATCTTCTTCAATTGAGAATCAATTAATTAAGACTAGGGCTCAATTTTATATTCATAGTGATCGAACTGGTAAATTGTTAGCTAATCAATTAAAAGTTATTTCGACTAAGCGACAAATTATTAAAATTCGTAAACAAGACGGTAATTTAACTACTGATTATAAAGAAATCAATAACACTTTTCAAGATTTTTATAAATCTTTATATCAATCAGAATTTGACGGTGACCGGTTTACGATGGATAATTTTTTTAATAATTTGAATATTCCTAAACTGATAGATGAAGATTGTAGCTTGCTTGATGCTCCTATTTCTATGGATGAAATAAGAGAGGCTATCTCATCAATGAATTCAGGGAAAGCTCCTGGTCCTGATGGTTTTATTGTAGAATTTTTTAAAACTTTTTCTTTATTGCTTTCTCCTTGGCTATGTGAAATCTTTAATGATGCGTTTGTTAAGAAGAGATTACCTCAATCGTTTTATGAAGCTACTATCTCTCTAATTCTTAAAAAAGATAAAGATCCTACCTTATGTGCATCTTATCGCCCTATATCATTATTAAATGTAGACTCTAAGATTCTTACAAAAATTTTAGCCATTAGATTAGAAAAGGTATTACCACAGATTATTTCAGAAGATCAAACTGGTTTTATTAGGAATCGATATTCCTTCTTTAATATTAGAAAATTGATTAACATAATTTATACTTCATCACCTACAACCCCAGAATGTGTTATCTCATTAGATGCTGAAAAAGCCTTTGATAGAGTTGAATGGACATATTTATTTAATGCATTGAGAAACTTTAATTTTAGTCCTAATTTTATATCATGGATTAAATTAATATATTATAAACCTGTTGCTTCTGTTCTTACAAATAATTATAGATCCTCTTTTTTTCAATTATCTCGTGGTACGAGACAAGGTTGTCCTTTAAGTCCTTTATTATTTAATATTGCATTAGAACCTTTAGCTATTGCTATTCGTGAGTCTCCTAATATTTTTGGTATTACCCGTAATGAGAAGTTATACAAATTATCGCTTTATGCTGATGATTTGTTGTTATATATTTCTAATCCTAGTAGGTCTATTCCTGCTATTTTATCCTTGTTGGCTCAATTTGGTAGTTTTTCTGGTTATAAGTTAAACTTAGATAAGAGTGAGTTATTCCCTTTAAACGCGCAAACTTTATTGAGTGATAGGATGCCATTTAAAGTTGTTACTGATAACTTTATCTATTTAGGTATAAAAATCACCAAGAAATATAAAGATTTATTTGGACTGAATTTTTTACCTATGCTTCATCAAATTCAGCAACTTACTACTAGATGGTCTCCCTTATTTTTATCATTAGTTGGTCGGATTAATGCTATTAAAATGATGATTTTACCGAAATTTTTATATTTATTCCAAGCTTTACCAATTTTTATTCCTAAATCTTTTTTTGATAATATTGATTCAAAGATTTCCTCATTTGTTTGGCAAAATAAAAATCCTAGGTTAAGCAAAAGGCAATTACAAAAGTCTAAAAAAGATGGTGGTCTAGCTTTACCTAACTTTAGATTTTATTATTGGGCGAATAATATTCGTAACCTAATGTACTGGAAACTAGATTTGGATTCACCTGTGTGCCCACAGTGGGTAAATTTGGAATGTAGTGAGGTTAAGGGATATTCTATATTTTCCGTTCTTGGTTCTTTTCTTCCTATTGATTTAGCCAAATTCAATAAACAGATATCTAACCCTGTTGTTAAACATACACTACGAATTTGGTTTCAATTTCGCAAATTCTTTAATCTGAAAAACTTTGCTTTGGACAGCCCTATTTTATGTAATTTTTTTTTTAAACCTTCATTGACAGATCAAGCTTTTAGTATATGGAAAAGGAAAGGTATAAAATGTTTTCGTGATCTTTTTTTTGAAGGTACTTTGATGTCCTTTGATCAACTATCCAACAAATTTGAATTACCTAAATTTAATTTTTTTAGATACTTACAAATTAGAAATTTCTTACATAAAATTCTTCCATCTTTTCCTAATTCAACTCCATCGGATTTTTCAGATTTGATTTTTACTTTTAATCCTTGTCAGAAGGGATTAGTAGCTTTTATTTATAACATGATTATGAAGATACAGCCAGAAATATCGGATAGAATTAGACAAGAATGGGAAAAAGAACTTCGATGTAATATATCAACAGATAAATGGGAAAAAATTTTACAAATGGTTAATTCCTCCTCTATTTGTGCTAAACATGCTTTAATACAATTTAAAATTGTACATAGAGCTTATATGTCTAAAGATAAACTTGCCCGATTTTATTCGCATATCAATCCTCAATGTGACAGATGTCACTTAGAAGTGGCTTCATTGACTCACATGTTTTGGACATGTCCCACTTTACATAACTATTGGAAGGACATTTTTGATGTCATTTCCTCAGTATGGAATATCGATTTACAACCCCATTTTATTACTGCAATTTTCGGTATACCAAATGAAGATGGCAATCAACTTTCCCCTTCAATCAGACGAATGATTGCCTTTGTAACATTAATTGCCAGAAGGTCTATATTACAAAACTGGAAAGAAGTAAATCCTCCTACTACATTTCAGTGGCTCTCCCAAACTATTTCTTATTTGAGTTTGGAAAAAATCAGAAGCACTATCTTTGATTCTTCAATTAAATTTGAAGAAACCTGGGGACCATTTATTCGACACTTTCATATGAATTAATTTGGCTTATTTCAGATCCTTTTCTCTACTTATACTTGTTCAGGTATGGAGTTCTGGAGTTCTTTTCTTGACACCTTTATATATTTATAAAGTGTTATTATTGCCCATGTTAGTGTTAGTTTAGTATTTTTTTTCATTATATATTTTTTCTCATATATAATTTCAATTTTTTTTTTTCTCTTTTTTCGACGATTATTTTTGTTTTTCATATATATTTACATAGACTTGATTGATTTATGCACCTTTTGTTGATGGATGTTTTAATAGGATATTATTATCCTATTACTAATGTAATCTCAAGTTTATTGAATCTGTAATCTATTCATTATTTTGTGTTGTTTTTTTTTATATATGAAATTTAATAAAAAGATTGAAAAAGAAAGAAAAGATCAAACACATTGACCCCCAAATCCCTCCTCCTGCACAAAAACACCAGATTAGGCATAGCGACCTCCAAATCCCTCTTCCCACATAATTGATCTCTGTATTTGATATGTTCACCCTGGGACTGAGATATCCTGTTGCACATTTTATCATGGATTCATAGAGCACTGTAGCACAGAAATGGGCTCTTTGGCCCACCTGCTCTGTGCTGAAGTGTTATTCTGCCTAGTCCCATCAACCCCCATTGAACCATAGCCCTCATACCCTCCCACTGTCCATGTACATTTTCAAACTTCTCTTAAATATTGAATTTGAACCTGCATCCACCACTTTGTACTGGCAGGTGTCTCTACACTCTCACCTCCCTCTTGAGACAATCAGGCAAATATCTTTAACCTATGACCTCTGGTTAAAGTCTCACCCAATCTCAGTGAAAAAACTTTTGTATTTACCCTATCTATACCCCTCATAATTTTATATACCTCTATCAAATCTCCTCTCATTCTGCTGCCTTTCACCTTTCCCTGTAACTCAGCTCCTCAGCTCCTGGCAACATCCTTGTAAAGTTTCTCTGTACTCTTCCAATCTTACTGATACTTTTGCTGTCGGCAGGTGCCCAGAATTGCACACGATACTCCCAAGTTTGGCCTCACTGACATCTTGATACAATTTCAATGTAACAGTCCAACTCCTGTACTCAGTACTCTGATTAATAAAGGCCAATATGCCAAAAGCTCTCTTTACAACCCATTCTACCTATGACACCACTTTTAGTTTTGTCCCAAATGTCTCTGCACCCCTATTGCAGCCAGAGTGGAACACCTCTTGATATCTATCCTTAGAATCACTCTCTGCATCCCGTATGTTTGTGTTTCAGAGAGTGTTCCAAATGTTGCTGCATATGTTTTATAATTTTCCTTGGTTATTTACCTGTTCACCTGTTCTTGTTTAACCACAGGAATTTTTAAACTGCTCCTCTTGAACTATGAGGTAAAATTGCATGGCAGAGATTCTTTAGGATGGAGGGAGCTGAGGAAGATCTAATTGTACGAAGTTAGAGTAACTTGGAGGGCAGCTGTTTAAAGGAGGGAAAGTTTTTTTTAAATAAAGGAATGTTTAACCAGAGGGTGGTGAAGGTCTGGAACTTTGTGAGTAACTGTGTGGCAGAGGCCAGAAGGCTCATCAGCCTGTGTCTGTGATGTGCAGAGCTACAAGATGTAGGTGGGGATAGTTTGGATAGCTGAACCAGTTCAACTAGCTTAATAGCCATCTTTTGCATCATAAATTTTCAGTGAAGTCCCTCCTTAACCTTGATAAGCTGCTTTGCAGTTGTCCCTCCATTTTGGAATAATATCTAGCTATGGTGGTTATCTGTCTTGTCCAACGATGACAGGAAACCTGTGTGGGTGAATTTGTAAAGTGGAAAAGCTGTTGCACTGGGACAGTTCCAGTCTCTTGACCTGGGAAGTCTAGTGGTAGGAGTAGTTGTCATAACTGGGGACTTCCTCGGTTGCAGTGGATAACCATGACTTCTTTGCCTTCTCATGCCCTCTGCTCTCCATGAAACCTGCCTGGCTGTGGCATTTCTCTATGGATCTCATCCGGCCAGTCCACTGGAGCTGACTTTGCATGCCAGGGCAGGCATGTCCCTCACCTGGTGTAGCCCGCCTGTCTAGGCAGAGACATACAGGTGTGGCCACTGTCACAGACAAACAGCTACTTGGAGACACTGCTGAGAGCTGATTGTCCATTGGGGCCCAAAAGTGAGTGAACTGCCCCAGAATGGACATGGCAACCCCTTCTCCAGAGGTAATACCCCTACCTGGACACCTCATACACCCCAACACTGTATGTAAGTTATTTTTAACAAACACAAGCAAGTCTGCAGATGCTGGAAATCCAAGGCAACACACAAAATACTGAAGGAACTCCTGACAGGAAAAGAGTAAACAGTTGACATTTCAGGCCAAGACCCTCCTTCAGGACGCAAAAGGTGGGGGGAGGAGAATGGGGCTAGCTGGAAGGTGATGGGTCAAGCCAGGTGAGTTGGAAAGGTCAAGGGCAGGAGAAGAAAGAATGTGATGGTGCACTCTCCAATAGTAGAAAGGCAAGGAGGAGGGGACCCAGGGGGAAGTAATAGGCAGGTAAGAAGAAGTGAGAGGTCAGAGTGGGGAATGGGGGGGGGGGTGAATTTTGTCACTGGAAGGTGGGTACCAGTGATGTTTTTTAAAAACCAAAGATGCTGAATTGGATATTGGGGCATGACCCTAAGTCAGACGGAAGTTTTATGGAGCACCCATAATAGACTGGAGAGAGAAAACAAGGAGTTTGTTGAGGAAGTTCCTGAGCGTTGGGTCCATACAGATAAAGGCACTAGTTGTCGGGGAGTGACAGAGAGATGGTAAATAAATAATCCCAGCTTCTCTGATTATCTTCATTGCCAGTACCGTCTTTCCACAACTTCAGTTCAAGTGAATTACACAATTATGCTGAAGTATGGGTAGAGGAGAAAGGTTCTGTGCATCAGCATCACAAGCATACAGAATCAGGTTTAATATCACTGGCATATGTTGTGAAATATGTAGAGGTCCTAAATGGAAATAATTGATTTAAATAGAGCACTACAGCACAGATACAGTCCCTTTGGTCCATTTAATCTGTGCTGAACTTTTGTTGGGCCTAGTCCCATCAACCTGCACCTGGACCGTAGCCCTCTACACCCCATACCTATCCAAGTTCCTCTTGAATGTTGCATTTGAACCCACAACCACCAAATGTGTGCAAAAGAACATTAGTCCAAAGAGGTCTGCTCCGCCATTCCATCCTGGCTGATTTATTAGCCCCCTTAACCCCATTCTCCTGTTTTCTCCCCATAATCTTTGATGCCTTGACTAATCAAGGATTTTCCAACCTCTTTCTGTAAAGATACTCAATTATTTGGCCTCCACAGCCATCTGTGGTAATGGATTCCATAGATTCACCACTGTCTGGCTGAAGAAATTCCTCATTTCTGCAAATGGATGTGGTCCATAGGGTTCTGTTACTGAAGATGTGTACGGGTTATGCAGGTCGGTTCAAGAACTTGATTGTTGTAGGGAAGTATCTGTTCTTGAACCTTGCGGTGTGGGACTGTAGACTTCTGTGTCTTCTGTAGCAGCAAGAAGAGGGTATGACTGGATCATGAGGATTCTTGAGGACAGATGCCACATTTCTAAGGCAGGGTTAATGTAGATGCTTTTAATGCTGGGAGGACTGTGATCATGATTGACTGGGCACTACTCTCCGTAAATTCTTGCAGTTGTCTGTAATAGAAATGCTATACCAGTCAGGTAGTTTTAACACTGCATCTGTATAAGTTTGTTACAGCATTTGGTGACATGCCAAATCCTCCTCAAACTTCTAAGAATGTAGAGACCTGTCAAGAGTACAATGCTAAGAATTAAATGCTGCCTTCAAGTGGAGCTGGGCCACATTGTCGTCACAAAGCTAAAATAAAACCACATTCCCCTTCCAGATTGTGTCCCAGCATTGAAACGTTAACTGCCTAATGCTGCCCTGCCTCAATGTTTTTAGAGTTTTCTGATTTCATTTCTTATCCTCAGCCTCAAAATAAAATATGTTTTATTTTAAATGCTTTACCACTTCCTTTTTTGCCGTACTTCTCTCTGTCTTCAGAAGTTGGCTTGATCGCCTAAGATTTACTCTGACCCTGCACTGCATAAACTGTTATGCTTTTTCTAAAATCTGTATGAGTGCTTGTATTGAACAAGGATAGGGTGAGGTGGTAGTGATTGACAGCACAGTTGGGAAACTGTCTGGCGTTACTCTAGGTAGGCCAAGACTTTTCAGTTCTAACGAAGTCCAGCATCTGCAGAATCTCTTGTGTTTATATTTAACAGGGATGTGTTTTTAAAAAAAATTATGCTGAATTGGATACTAAAACAGGTGGCCTAAAGCTTGCTCAGTGAAGGAGCATCCATGATAAAGATAAAAAGAAGGGTTTGGTGAGGAAATTGCTGAGTGTCAGACCAATGGAGAGATGAAAATTGGGAATGGAGAGATCGGGGAACTTTTGGTGGTTGACAGAAGACTACAGTGTATAGGACCATGGAGTACTGTTAAGAATAAGGATGTGAATCTCAAAACATAAACTGATTCCCTGATACAGGAGCCATAGCACCTACACCACCAGGTTCAGGAACAGTTGCCACAAACACGAGAAAAATCTGCAAATGCTGGAAATCCAGAGCAACACAAATGCTGGAGGAGCTCAGGTCAGGCAGCATCTTATGGAAATGAATAAACAGTTGACCTTTTGGGCCAGGACCCTTCCTTGGGATTCTCGGCAGGAAATGTTGACTGTTTGCTCTTTTCCATTGATGCTTCCTGGGCTGCTGAGTTCCTCCAGCATTTTGTGTGTGTTGTTCAGGAACAGCTATTACACCTCAACCATCAGGCTCCTGACCAGTGTGGAAAACTTCACTCGCCACAGCTTTGAACTTTCCACAAACTATGTAATCACTTTCACAGACACTGCAACCCATGTCCTCAGTATTATTTATTTACTTAGTTATTATTTGTATAGTTTGTCTTCTTTTGCACATTGGTTGTCTGTTTTTTTAAAAATAGGTTTGATTGTTCTCTGTGAATGCTTGCAAGGAAATGAATCTCAAGGTCATCTATGGTGACATACATATTTTGAAACATTTCCTTTGAACTTTGAAGATGTAGACAGCAGCTCTTGGGGTGAGACTCTGCTTACTGACAAATCCCTTTTGACTTGGCATCCACATTCAAATGCAGTCTTGGGACCCCTTCTACATTCAGCGGAGTCTAAAACTGGAGGACATGGGTTTTAGTTGGGAGTACCTGAGGATTACCGTCCTCTGCATGCAGGATGATGGGCATTTGGAATCAGCTCTCAGAGCAGACAGATGTAGTTACAGTATTTAAAAAGCTATTGTCCATAGATAAAGATTTAGAGGAGTATTGACTAAAGGGAGGCAATTTGGTCGGAATGTATGAATAGGGCAGAAGGGCCTGTTTCTGTGCTGTCTAACTTCACAAAGGAGATTTCTATTCACCTGTCTTTTTTCCTCTTTCCCTACAGGTTTCTACCTTGTAAATACTGTTATTTGTATATACTGTAAATGATGACATCGGTGGGCACCAGTCGAGCTCGAGGCAACTGGGATCAGACACAGACACAGAATCAGACACAGCAGAAACAGCGGCCACAGGTAACCTCCCTCCAGTGGGCAGATAACCCACTCCCATTCCTTCAAAATAACACTTCCTTGCTTCCATCTAACAGTCATTTCCCAGAAAATCGGATGGGTTTATGGAATGGAGAGAATGCTCTATGTTCTTTGAACTGACTAGATTTAATTTTGTGCTTAAAGTTGTGCTGCAGCTCTAATGCAGCTCCTTGCTGGGACCTTCGGGCTATAAATTAACTCTGTTGGCTGGCGGAGGAGATCAGGGATAATGTGCCATCAAGTCCCAACTGGAGTTGGTAGGGGCAGGTAAAGCATCACTTCCTCCAGCCATTCTGTTTGTACCCTCCCTGCCCTACCCCACACCCACTTCAACTGGGTGTCACTTGATGGAGTTAGCCTGTTTAAAAATAAATCAGCTGACGACACAGTGCTGACTGGCTCTAGCTCACTTGCTGGAGGTGCCGCAGGCTGCCTGGAACTCAGTGGTGCCTGATGGGGAAGAGGAAGGGAGTGAAACATCTGCCCCAAGCAGTTGAGTGAATTGGCTGGTTGCTGGAATGATCGAAGGGCCTTGGCCCAAAAAGTCAACTGTTATTCATTTCATAAATGCTTCCTGACCTGCCAGGTTCCTCAAGCATTTTATGTGTGTTGCTCTGGATTTCCGGCATCTGCAGTCTCTTGTGTCTAGAACATAGAACATTTTATTACCTTCATCCTACAATGTAATGTTGATCTTTTACTCTAATCTAACACATCACTCCCACATAGTCCTCCATTTTTCTGTCATTCCTACACGACAGCACAGAAAGAGGCCTTTGGCCTATTTAGCCCATGTTAAGCTCTTATTTTGTCTATCCCTTTTGCCTGCTCCTGGACCGTAACTCTCCATACCACCCCCCCCCCCCCAAAAAAAATCCATATACACATCCAAATTTCTCTGAAATTCTGCCATCAAATCTATATCCCCCACTTCCGCTGGCAGCTCGTTCCATACTTCGAGTGATGTTCCTCCTCCGGTTCCCCTTAAATATTTCACTTTTCATCTGTAACCTATGACCTCTAGTTTTATTCTTGCCCAACCCTGGTGGAAAAAGCCTGCTTGCATCTGCCCTATCTATACTCATTATGTTGTATACCTCTATCAAATCTTCCAGAAACTTGTCTCCCATTGCACTGAGCGGCCCAAAGCTCCCAAGAGCCAGTGAGAAACCGTGATAGAGTCATAGAGCACTACAGCACAGAAACAGCCCCCTCAGCCTATCTAGTCTGTACCAAATTACTGTTCTGCTTTGTCCCATCAACTTGCACCCGGACCATAGCCCTCCGTGCCCCTCCCATCCACGTACTCTCTTAAATGTTGAAATTGAACCCGCGACCACCACTTTCGCTGGAATGAAGTCGGAAACCTGGCAGCCGCTGTGCGCACAGCAAGTTCCCACAGGCTGTCATTGCCACTTCATCTGGCTATGAGAGTGTTGATCACTAAACCCACTCTTCAAACGATACCTTCTGTGCACAGCTGCATGCCCCTGCCAGCATGATGTGGGGAGGGTAGTTCATTCTGTCTGTGTCTGTCTCTGTCTCTCAAGCCCATCACCCCTATAGGTGTGTAGGCTGCTGATTGTAGGTCAACAAAATCCTCTGACCTGGTCCAGTCTTTCAGTTGTCCCCAGGTGTAGCCCATCTTCAAAGATCTTTTCTTTCCCAGGTCTTACAAGCTTCTGTTGTTTCTGTAGCACTGGGTTTTTATGGGATGGCATTGCGAGCCCTATTCACAACGGCCCTCCTTTTGCAGCCATGCTTGAGTCAGTCCATGATGTAGTTAGGGCAGGTTGCACCCAGCAGTTATGGCATGTGGGGATGGGATGGGGTGTGGAGGAAGCTGCATCTTGCTTTTGGGGTGTGACTGTATTCGGCAGTTAACAGATCTGGAGCTGTCCAATAGCCGGTGAGGGTGGGGGAGTAGCCACATCTGGATCTGGTGGTTGAGTGGAAGCTTTACAACACAGATGTTAGGGGGGTTGGCAAGTTGTATCCTGTAGGTAAGATGGTGGGGAGAAACTGATGTAGTGCAGAGGAGTGGGTGTGCCCATGGTAATTGTATTTCTGGTGTTTGAAACCCAAACCAAGATCATTCTTTCTCAGATTAAACCATTACGGCTGCCTCTTGTCTATCACGTTTTCCCTTTGTGTTTTTTTTTTGCCCCACCCTTCAAGGCCACAGCAGAGCAGATACGAATTGCACAAATGATTTCAGACCACAATGATGCTGACTTTGAAGAGAAAGTAAAGCAGGTCAGTATTAGCAGGAAGATGCCTGGACTCTGGAGACAGTTTCATTTGGTGTGTGGGTGGATCAGCTTTGGGCTCAGCCAACGATTCATTGTAGCAGCAATCTTAATTAATTTGCTGTGGCAGGCTGGGGCATTCCTTCTCATGCAAAACAGAAGTTTTGTAACATTTCAAATGGTTGATACTCATTGGCAGTTGAACATCAAGTACTGTGGTAAATTGGGACACATCAGGACCAGTACATTTTGGCCCAATTAAGTAGCTCCTCCAATTAGCCAGTTTCATAGAAATAGTTAAAAAGGTTTTTTTTTAAAAAAACCCTACTATTTAACAGGGTAACAGATTATGTATTTAAATGAAATACAGAATAATTTAAATAAACTCACTGCTTTTTGAACAGACGCATGCAACTGGCACTATATAAAAACTTTGCTCTAAGCACAGTGGAGTATCTAAAGGCCACGCGATTGATGCTAGTTAGAAACTATTTGACAATGGTCTAATGTTCCAGTTAAGCAGCATAGTGTCCCAAATGAACAAAGGGAATCCCAGGTTTTGATTAGTTTTTGTTCTTTAAGAGTTGTCCCAAATAAGCAGCTGACTCGATTAACTGACAGCACAATTTAATTTTAATAGGTTGTGGGGGAGTAAGCTGTGGGAAGCTCAGACTGGAGCTGCTTAGCTCAGCAAACCTTTAAGGAAAGTGGAATTAAACTGTTTAGACTGAGCACATCAAAATCTGTTTCCAGGGGCTAGGGAGCTGGTATCTAGAGAGATATAGGCTGAAGTTTATCTTAATAAAAAAAAATATTAAAACCTGGTGGCAACTTTGATGGGCTAGTAGGGGTGAAGGGATAAGTGTGCAGGTGTCCTTTTATTCTACACTGACTTGTGATTTAAATTCCTTTTGCTGAAAAAAAATATTGGACTTGGCTGTGGAAAGGTGTCAGGGAGGAACAGAAGCAGTTAGTTCAAAGGGCCGGCAAAGGGTAAATGGGTCAAATGGCTTCAAGCGCTCTTTGAGAGCCTGTGATTTGCGCAAGTTTAGTCATTTGAGAGCCCAACTCTCTAATTCTGTTTTTGGGCACAAGTTGATTGGGTGCCATTTTAAATGACGACTGGATTAGTCAGCTTGCTTTTTTTGATGGGGGTGGGAGTAAGGCTGAGATTATCTTCCAGGGCAAGGGTGCAAACTGATTCTTGTATCGATGATTCCCTCCCACTGGGCTGTACTGGTAAGGTGTGGAGGTTTCCTTGGGGCTTCTGCGAGTGCCACCCACTGCCTCAGCTGTGTTTGCCCTGCCTTATTCCATTTGCTCATCTGGGCTTCTGATCCTGCCCGCGGTTCAGATAAGAGTGAACTTCAACTGACCGGACTGCCTCTTCTGTTCCGCAGCTGATTGACATCACAGGCAAAAACCAGGATGAGTGCATGATTGCTCTGCACGATTGCAACGGTGATGTCAACAGGGCCATCAATGTACTCCTGGAAGGAAACCCAGACACGGTACTGCTTCTATGTAGGAACTGGAAGTAGTGTGGCTGAGAGAGTTGGGTGGTTGTTGTTGTGTGTGTGTATGTGTGCGCGCACCTGCCTTTCTTTCTGCCCTGCCTGAGTATTCTGCCCGATAGATGGAAGGCCAACTTCCTGGTTAGAGGTATAGATGATGAGAGGAATAGATCAAGTGGACAGCCAGTGACTTTTTCCCAGAGTAGAAATGACTAATAGGAGGGGCAAAAGCCATAAGTTTAAGGAGATCAGAGGAAAGTATGGGAGGTGGGGAGATGTTCGTGGTAACCTTCATTTACACAGTGAATGCCCTTCCAGGGCGCTGTTAGAGCCAGTTAGTTTAGGTGCATTTAAGAAACATGGATGGATGGTAGAAAAATGGAGGGCTGTGTGGGAGGGAAGGGTTAGATTGATCTTGGAGTTAAAAGGGCAGCACAACATTGTGGACTGAAGGGTCTATACTGAGCTGTATTATTCCGTACTGACTCAGCTCCAGGTCAAAAGCGACAGATTAGCATTATTTGTCACATGCACATCGATCGCACTGCAATAGTGTTGCACTCGCTGCTACAATACCATTCTGCGTTTAAAAGGAAAATTATTAAATTTCCTTTCAACATGTAGAGGCCATTCAGCCCTTTGGAGCAGTGGCACTTGTCTGCTGATTACACTGTAGCCTGTTCTGTCTCGCCTGCCCATATCCACTCTTGTTTCAATTGCTAGCATGGGGTGGGTGTGGTACTGGGGTCATATAGTCACAGAGCTCGTGCAACACAGCACTACACAGAGCAGTGGGTCAGAATCAAACCCAGGTTGCTCGAGCAGAGGGGTTGAGACATTATCTGGTGCACCTTTTAATAACTAGGCCAGAATTTTTATTAGTTCATTTGTTTAGAGTTACGGCACGGTAACAGACCCAGTGAGCCCATGGTACCCAATTATACCCATGTGACCGACTAACCTACTAACCCGCAGACTGTGGGAAGAAACCAGAGCACCCAGAGGAAACCCACACAATCACAGGGAGAACATACAAACTCCTTACAGATAGCAGCGGGAACTAAACCCAGATCACTGGCATTTTGCCCTCTTCTACACTACTGTGATGGCTGGCTGTCCAGTATCTCAAACACAAGGGATTCTACAGATGCAGGAAATCCATCGCAGCACAGTTAAAATGTTGGAGGATCTCAGCTGGTCAGGCAGCTTTTGTGGTGATGACTAATGGGTTGACATTTTGGGCCGAGACCCTTCCTCTAACATTTAGCGTGTTGTCCATTATCTTCACTTCTTTGCCTTTGTGAATGCTATATTAGGTCCAATGTCAGTCAGTTGATCAGGGAGAAGGGGTGGCCAGCTCTGTGTGTGTGTGTTTGTGTTTTGATAGAATGAGGCAGCAAGTGTAAAATGTGGCAACTCTGCAAGAGAGGATTCCTGTGGCCCAGCCCTTTGCTCAGACTATTGGCTTTCTCTCCAATCCCTCTTCCCCCACAGGATTCTTGGGAGATGGTGGGGAAGAAAAAGAGCTTAGCAGGACAGAAAGAAGCCGGTCAGGCGGAAGGAAATGATGAAGGCAAAGAAGTTCGTGACCGAGACCGGGAGTTCAGCCGAAGGCGTGTTGGTGGAAGCCGGAGAGGACGGGGAGCAAGCCGAGGCAGAGAGTGTAAGTGATGTAACTAATAGTAAACACAAAGTACACCGCTGATGCTGTGGTCCAATCCCCACGTACAAACAAGCTGGATGAACTCAGCAGGTCGGGCAGCATCCATTGAAACGAACACTCAATGTTTCGGGCTGAGACCCTTCGTCAGGACCTCGTTTTAACAGATGCTACCCGACCTGCTGAGCTCATCCAGCTTGTTTGTATGTGTTGAAGTGATGTTGACTAACTGTGACACCATGGAATCCTTCCATCCCTCCCAGAAGCTAACCCCCTTCTCTTTGTCCCTGGTACACACCTGACCTCAGTTATCATTCATCAATGAGGAGTGAGTTCTGTTTTCTCAGCATTCTCCAGCAAAGGATGTTGCTCCAGAATTCTGAGTAAGATTTATCAAAGGCTAGCAGAACCACCCCCACCCCCAATCTGTGCATGTAACAATGTTCAGGGGGTGGTTATTCAATGTACAAATCTCGACCTGCCAAGTGAAGTAGGCTTGGGATCTGCACAATATGGATGATGGCACTTCTCCCATGAGATCACCCTAGCTGAGGCATGGGCAAACTACGGCCCGCGGGCCATATGCGGCCCGTTAAGCTTTTTAATCCGGCCCACAGAACTTGATGAAATTATATTAATAAACCTTGTTAATGTTTTTTTCCCCGCAATTCTGGCGTTTTCCCAATAGATGACGCACTCTATATACATTTGTGGCGACCCATTTCCTGGCACATCCGAACCGGCTCACAATTAGCCAGCGTTCCGGCTAAGGGAGATAGCCTGTGGGGATTTGCATGGAGCTTTGGAGCCTCTGCACCACAGGGGGCAGGTTGAGGGAGGCTTTTCTTCGACTGCAGTTACCGACTCCATGTCGTAATTTTAGCGCTGCATGTAGCACACCGCTACACATTGACCTTTGTTGAGGTGCAGCTTATTACTCCACATTTGCGCTTTACTCTTTGTTCGGCTCGACCTATTTGTGTGAACAGGCGTTCAGCGTCATGAACATCAACAAAGCCAGCCACAGATCCAAGTTAACTGACCAACACCTCAGATCCATCCTGAGAATCGCCACAACAAAACTAAATCCAGACTTTGATGCGCTGGCTAAAAAGGGAGACCAACAACACTGTTCCCACTGAAATTAAAAATAAGTTTCTTCGTTGTGTTATGTAAAAAATGCATTTGAAAATATTTTTGGTCGTTGTTGAGTTTTGGCACAGGGGACAATTGAATAAGAAGGAGCAGGACAAGTAGACCTGCATCTCCTACCGTTTTTGAAATAAAGACAGTCAGGAGGAGAGTGATGATGATAATATCTTGAAGGATAACAGAATTTTCAGTGCTTTAAAATAATAACTGTTACTATTAAAAAAAGCTGTATTTTATTCATTTAATTTTCAGTGTTTTAAAGTCATTTCAATAAATAGCTAAATACCATGGGACTTCAAAGACAGATATTTTGTTGTAATGCATTTGTTCATTTTCAATTGAAATTAAAGCACATGTTTTCTACATATCCCATGATATTTTATTTTCTCTTATGAGGTGTATTACCAAAACACTCCATCCATCTGCTCCTGGTCTGGCCCCCCTGTCAAATTTTAGAACCCTTTGTGGCCCACAAGTCAAAAAGTTTGCCCACCCCTGCCCTAGCTGCTATGAGCTAAGTGGTTTTAGGACCATTTCAGGTGATGTTTATTAAACCACCTGTTTGAGCGAGGAATATTTGTTGGAAACTTTGGGGAAGAGCTGCAATGGACCAGCTAATGAATGTTACATGTGTTTTTGATTCCTGTTAAGTCGGAGGTGGGCAGTGGGATAAGAGTGATTACAGTCGGCCCTCCTTATCCGTGAGGGATTGGTTCCGGGACCCCTCGCGGATACCAAAATTCGCGGATGCTCGTCCCGTATTCAGCCTGTCTCAATGCGGTGGACCTTAGGACCCAGCGGCAGAGATCTGAATCTGCAGTGTTTCTGTTCACAAAAATAATCACGATAACGGTTGAAAGTAAAGTGGAAATTATAAAGTGATCTGAAAGAGGTGAAACACCATCGGTCATTGGAAAAGTGTTAGGCTAAGTCGGTCAACGATTGGAACAATTTTAAAGGATAAAGTGAGAAAGGCTCTGCCCCGATGGTTTAATTGTTGGGTTTTGGGTTTTTGATCCTCCACATTAACCGGCACGGCGCTGAGCGCACTCAGGAGCGATCTGTCACAAGATCGAACCTGTTCCCGTGCCCAGCACTGAAACATATGATCTTAAGTGTTTTATATGCATAGAAAGGTAAAATATATACTATATATGAAGACAAATGTTTGACTAACTGACACTAAATAATACCAGATGTACCTGTTCCGACTTACTTAGGAAGAGAACTTCCGATTTTTTTCAATCCCAATCCAGGATAACTCACACACATCCTCCCGTATACTTTAAATCATCTCTAGATTACTTATAATACCTAATACAATGTAAATGCTATGTAAAATAGTTGTTATACTGCATTGTTTAGGGACTAATGACAAGAAAAAAAACGTCTGTACGTGCTCGAACAACAAGTGCTGGTAGAGCACTTCTGGGTTTTCGCGGTTGGTTGAATTTGCGCATGCAGAATTCACGGATAAGGAGGGCGGACTGTATTTGTTTAGAGATAGAGTATGGAATAAGCCCTCCCAGTATTTCAAACTGCACTGTCCAGCAATCCACTGACAGCCCCAATTTAACCCTGACCTAATTACGGGACAATTTACAATGACCAATGACTGTGAAGGGTTAAAGTCAAGATAACCATGGGAATCGGTAGGTTATAAAAGATGTCAATGGATAGTTTGTTTCTAGATATGGAGACAGAGAGATTGAGACGTTGGTGAGCCTTGATACCGTAACCATTTGCTGGTCAGATGGTTAAAAATAGCTTATTTCTTCCCCTGCTAATCACTGGGTTCACTAGTGGAACTTTTGACTTGATTTTAGTCTAAACTCTATGTACCACTGATTCACATGAGTTAACTATCCACCCATGTCGATGGGATTTGAACTTCTCTTCAGGAGCTGTGGTCTCTTCAGCTTATGTGTATCAGTGACCTGTGAACCTCTCAGTGACTTCAGTAAGATGTGAGTTACTGAACTCGAAATCTCCCCACCATGTCCTTCTGTTCATGAGGATATTCGAGTTGACCAAACATTTGTAAATGCCAGTGGAGAGCATTGAACATTTTCAGGTGCCCCTTCCACATGTAACTCCTCAATTGGATTTCTTCCCTGTGCAGTTCGGGGCCAGGAGAATGGGTTGGACGGAGCAAAAAGCAGTGGGACCTTTGGCAGGACCTCGGAGAGAGGAAGGCGAGGACGGGGCAGAGGCAGAGGTAAGCATCTTTGGGAGGCAATGATGGTGATTTGCAACTCCCTGAACAGCGCAGCAGTGAGTGTGCCATCTCCTCTAGTTCCCAGCGTGACTTGTGTGAGGGTTTAATTTCGCTAATCGTACGAGGCATAGAGTCGTATAGCACAGATCTCCAGCCTACTGACTCCACACCATTCATCAGACATTGCCTGCATGCCTATATAGCTACTCTTGACAAGCCATCCTTAAACAAACTTCTACCATCATGGAAAGGGTACTGGCACCAGGGGCACCTCCACCTTCTTTGGAACACACTCAATAAGCCAAATGGCCTAATTTTGCTCCTGTGTCTCATGGGTTTCTCTCCAAGTTGCATGCTGCCCACTGCAGTAGCACTCGAGGTGGACACCTTTCCAGGCCAGTCAGCCCCCTTGACTGATAACCCCTCCGTCACAAGGGGCTACCCACAACATACCTTTTAAATTCAAGGTGAAGTAACTCTACAACCTATAGAATCACTTTCAAGGACTCTACAACTATGTTCTCAGTATTGTATATTTACTTACTTTATAAACCTCTGTAACGCTCAGCTACAGCGGCTCGTACATATCTAGGGGAGACCCCGCCCCCTGCCCAACCTTATCTCATGGTTGCGTCGGTTGCTGTGCAATGCCACCTGTTATGGCCTCAAACATCAATCATCAGCCAGCACACAATGTACATTTTACAAATTACACTTTATACATCTTACTTGGACCATAAAATTAATAAAGATAGAATACAAAAAGGAATGAGTGGAAACAAGAAAAGGTGCCAGACTTATCAAAGTTCAGTTTCTTCGTGCACACATAGTTGGAGCTCGGGACCTTCCTTCTTCACCTGCGATCTACTCTGACCCCACGACTGGTAGCTTGGGACCACCCGAAGTGATAGACCTGAGCACTCCCAGCACGTCTGTCTTCCTCTCGATCTCCCCTCCAACTCCCCAAAAGCCTGCACAACACTGGCTTACAGACCCACAAGAAAGAATAACATCTATCCCAGTTGGTTAACAAATGAATACAATTCTCATTATCAGTAATTATAACCCAAACAAGCTGTGAGAGAAAGCACTCTCTCACCAGTTAACATAACAAAGAGGCAGTCTTACTTTTAACATAACAAAGAAGCCATTTTGATTAACATACGCAGTAACATAAAGAAGAAACCCCTCTATCAAGTCACCTCTCATCCTCCTTTGCTCCAAGGAGAAAAGCTCTAGTTTGCTCACCCTTTCATCATAAGACATGCTTTCTAAACCAGGCAGCATCCTGGTAATTCTCTGTGCCCTCTCAAAGCTTTCACATCCTTCCTGTAATAAGGTGAAGAGTAAATTCTGTTGGATTTGCCCAGTTTGACATCACTGTTCACCACATGGCTGCAGATCAAGAAGTCTTGCCTCCACTTCCTCAATGGGACAGTCGGAGATGCCTAATGAATGCTGGTCTTGCCAAGGATCCCCTTACAGCCTCTGAGTGCTCTTAAAACTGGTGGCTACCTAGTGGGGAGAGGTGGAGGGTGAACTGGCCCTCTGCATCAAGGCAAAATGGGCCACCCTTACCAGCCAGTTTTCTAGGAGACTTTGTAGGCCGTGCAAGCTCTGATGGTGAAGGGGTTTTCTCACCGGGGTGAAGCCTTGTGCTTAAGCAGCATCTGTGACTGGAAAATGACCCAATTACAATTCTGTTCTGTTCGTCAGGTTTGGGCCGAAGAGGAAGGTTTTCTGCCCAGGGAATGGGGTAAGTTGCTTTTCACCAACTGACCTGTTTTGTAAGTGTTGCTTTGAGATGTCAAATTTAAGGTTGATTTTTGTGATAAACACTGCTTTTTTTCTGGTCTGGGCTTCAAATTTTACAAGGAAAATTTCTTTCAATTGTGCCTCAAGTCTGGAGTAATATACAGAGCAAGTGGTGGCATAGTGGACAGTGACAAAGTTTATCATAGATTACAGTGGGACGTAGCTGGAGTTCAACTGGGATAACTGCAAGGTGTTGAGTTTTGTTAAGACAGAGCTGGGCAAGAGTTGCACAGCAAATGATAGGGCCCTGGGGTGTGTCACCTACCTACTGGATTGACATAGTACACAGAAAATATACAAGGATGTTGCCAGGACTTGAGGACCTGCCTGATGCGGAAAGGTTGAATAGTTTAGGACTTTATTCCCTAGAATGTAGAAGACTGAGGAGAGATTTGATAGAGGTATACAGATGTATAAGGGGTATAGATAGGGTAAATGCAGGCAGGCTTTTTCCACTAGACTTGGGCGAAAGGTGAAATATTTAAGGGGAACCTGAGGAGAAACAACTTCCCTCTGAGTGTTGTGTGAGCTGCCAGTGGATGAGAGTTGAATTGCGACATTAAGAGGGGTTTGGAGAGGTACATGGATGGGAGGAGTATGGTCCAGGTCCAGGTCAATGGGACTGTGCAGAGTAACAGTTTGGCAGGGATTAGTAGGGGCTCTTATGTGCTGGGATGCTGAGGTACCGAGGGACACTGTTACATACTGCATAGTTACTTGGAAGTGCCATACAGGTAGACATGGTGTTGGAGGTGTATGACACTCTTACTTTTGTAGATCAGGATATTGAGTGTAGGAGTGGGAATATGACATAAGACATTTATACGGTTACATTTGGGGGACTGGTTAGAGACTCGTCTCCTTGACATAGGGATGGATGCCATTAGACTGGCGAGGGAGCAAAAAAGATTTTTCAAGCATATTACCACGACTGAAGGGTTTGAGTTATAAGGAAAGGCTGGATAAGCCCGCGGTTTCTTTTCCATGATATGTATCAGGTTGAGGAGTGATGTTATGAATGGCATGGATAAGGTAATGGGGGAATGGTGGGTGCCCAGAGTATGTAGAAACAGACAAGATGGTGGCAAATGGACAGGCAGAGAATGAAGGGATGATCAGTATAAAGATCGCAGCACAAAGGGCTGATTCTGGTGCTCTGTGTAACATACTCTGGCAGTGTCTGTTTAGGGTTTAGTTCTCTTCACAGTACGACTTCGACTCTCCAAACAAAGCCAAACCAGTAGGGTCCCCTGATGTACAAATGGGAATCCCTGCTTAATATCGAACCAGTGTGCAGGGCTGCGTGGCACTCACTACTGCACTGGAGGATCAGTTTCTATACTGAGATTGAGCCACCATCTTCCAACTAAGTAACAGCCGCACCTGAAATTCTACGTTCCAACCCCCCCCAGTCTCAGGATTCAAGAGTGGAACAAACAGTCTGTGGGTGGGATATCTGAGACAAGAGTGTTGTGAGGTTTTATATTTGTCCAGGGCTACTTGTAACTCTGGGTGGCGGCGTATCAGGTGCTTTGCATCTTCATTAAACTGTCAGGACTGTTTAATGTTATTTTCGGTGCACAAGTGTAACAGAGAATAGAATACTTGTCATTCTGGGTGTGATGCAGCTCAAAGGAAAAGATAAAGAACACAGTAATTTTAAAAAACAATGCACACTGTATAAATACACTAGGTAGGGCTCTTCTCCGTTGTATGTCCATAAAGTGATGCTAGGCATAGGGGTGTCTGACAGGAAATGATGAAGCAGTGGTGTTTGGGGGGTGTGGAGGAGTGGGTTAGTGGGTGGTGGTATTGATCAGCCTTGCTGTCTGTAGTGGTCTTGGCATGGATGCCACGTAGCCTTCTCGCTGATAGGAGTGGGACAGAAGACAGTTTGTGGGTGGGATATCTGAGTCAAGAGTGTTGTGAGGTTTTGTATTTGTCCGGGGCTACTTGTACTCTGGGTGACAGCGTATCAGTTGTTTTGCATCTTCATTTCAGGACGTTTAATCCCGCTGATTACACTGACCCTGCCAACACGGATGAGTACTACGGCAATGCTAATCCAACGTGGAACAACTCTGGCAGCTTCGAGCCGGATGATGGAACAAGTAAGCAGCCCTTGCTTGGGTATTTGTGGAGGGAGGATGGGCTAGGATTTCTCGGAGTGACAATTCCCAGTTTTAGTTAACCCCCCCTTATGAGTTCTCCGAACTCCCTGAACTCCCGAAACTCTTTGCAGCTTTGAGGTGTATTTTATGTAATGGCCCCATACTTCCATGAAAATCCTGGAAGGAAGAGAACCTAAATGTTACGAAGAGGCCACTTCCTTCAGCCACCTTGTTTGAAGTCCTGGTGGTCATACATCCAGTGTTCTGGGCCATTGATCCACAGTTGCAATTTCATCTTTTGCCCTATTGAGCTGCTGTCAGAACCCAGTTAAGACATAAAACATGGGAACAGAATTAGGCCATTCAGCCCATCGAGTGTGCTCCACCAGTCCATCATGGCTGATCTATTATCCCTCTCAACCCCACTCTTCTGCCTTGTCCCCGTAATCTTTGGCACCCCTACTAATCAAGAATTTTATCAGCCTCTGCTTTATATACATTCAAGGACCCGGTTTCCACAGTCTTCTCTGGCAGTGAATTGAACAGACTGATCACCCTCAAATTAAAATTCCTGTTCATCTCTGTTTTATAGGAAGTCTTTCTATGCTGAGACTGTGTCCTCTAGTCCTACCTGTAGGAAATATCCACTGTATGTAGGCCTTTCAATATTCAATAGAGATCCCCTCTCATACTTCTAAACTCCAGTGAGTGCAGGCCCAAAGCTGCTTGTATGTTAACCCTCTCATTCCCGGAATGAAAATGATGTCTATCAGAGGTGAAAGTCCGCAATTGTTTTCTGTTTAGCCTACAGTTAGAGTGTGGTTGGCTCTTAATGACCCCAGTTCAGGGCTGGTAGGAGATGGATGGTAAATTCTGTCAGCAATGCCCATGTCCCATCAATGATTATCCCTGTAGAACCCCTCCCAAATTTGCCCCTTTGCACTCTTGCCAAATGGTTTGTTGCTTAGTCCCAGGACCTGAAAGGGGTATACAGATCCCAACTCCTTCCAGTCACCCCACTGTTCTACCCATTGAACAGGGTTGTGTCCTGTCGTCTCATCTGCTTCTTCAGCCAATCACTAAATCCCACAATCTCCTTACTTACTTGGAACTACAGCACGGAACTGACCCTTCCGTTCCAACATGCCACACCACCCAGCAACCCCAGTCTGATCACAGGGCAATGACCAATAGCCTACTAACTGGTACGTCTTTGGAATGTGGAAGATAACGGTGCACCCACAGGCAACCCATGCGTTCATGGGAAGAACATACAAACACTTGAATTGAACTCTGAACTCAGGAATGCCCTGAATTGTTGTAAGGTCACGCTACTACTGTGCTACCATGGCACTTTTTGGTGTACCAGAATGTCTGTGCAAGCTTCAAGGGCCATCAGAAGTCAGTACGTTGCTGTGCATTGCAGACTACAGCGGCTCCCCCTCTCCTTTCCTTCACTTCAGTTCTCCTTTCCAATTGGACTGCAGTTGAGGGCGAGCAGGCCTACTGTGGCTGAGCATGCTGGGTAACTTTACCAGAAGCCAGCAAATCTATACATTCTGTCCATTGGGAAGGGAGGAGAAAAAAGGGGATAGGGGAATTGTGGGCTGTGACACACCACAAATTAAGTTAAACTAAGAAGTTCAATGCCTTTGTTTTCAAGTTAAATCTGTTGTCAATACATTGTACATTGAAGTGGGATATTTTCAGATTATTTAAGCCTGTACACCACAGTTTAGTAAGTGAGTGAGAAGCTGTAAACACCATGGGCTAGCATGTTTCTTTCTAATCATTGCATTCCACCTGGGAATAGACTGATTTCCAAAATGGCTCAATGTTGTTAAATGCTGCAGTAGGTGGGTCCTGAGCTCTGGCACCCAAAGCCAGGGGCCATTGATAAACAGGTCCGTGCTCTCATTCAGATTTATTATTAATTGCACATACTGTGAAATGCATCCTTTGCATTTACAACAAGGATGTGCTGGGGGCAGCCGTCGAGTGTCAACACACATTCTGGTACCAACCTAGCGTGCCCACAATATGCAGCAGAACAACACAAGCGACAGCAAAAAAAAACCCCTTTCACACCATCCCACCCACTCAGACACATAGGCAGACATCCCAGAGCAGGTTTCCTCCATGCCTCTGTTCTTTGGTCCCAGGCTTGTAGACGTCCGGCCTCCAACCTCCGGTCCCTAGACTGTACTCGCAGACCTCAAGTCTCCGATTCATGACCATTAATTGAAATTGGTCTATTTTAAATGTCTCAGCCCTTGTTTAGCAAGGAATTTCCACCGTTTTTAGTTTTTCCCATCTATTCTGTACTATGGTATGATGACGGCATAACCAATGGCAGGACTGATTTAGGAATAGTTCTTGTGATGTAATTAACACTGCAGATCCCAACAACACTAAGAAATTGGGACATTTTAAAAAATTTTCCTTCCTGGTCTTTTCCTCCCTTCCCCGTCATCCGGACCAGAAATATCGGTGGACAGAGCCCAAACTTGAACTCTTCTCACTCTTCTCTCTTCCTCCCTCTCCCCCAAGACACCTGGTAATTTAAATCTGTTTGCACAAATCTCAGGTAAAAATGAAGTGTTAGCAATGGTGAAACACTTGGTTGTCCCAGAATCACAGACAGAGAATACCTGTCTCTTTTACTTATTTAAGCCCATCATCCCTACTGGGATAGTCTGCCAACAGCAGCTCGCCAGAGTCCTCCATCCTGGGTCAGTCTTTCAAATTGTCCACAGGTGTAGCCCATCTTATGACTTCTAGGCGAAGATCCTTCCTCTCCCATGGATAAGTTCTTGGAGCTTTCAAATTGCCAGTCTTTGATTGTTCGCAGGTGTAGCCATTCCCAAAGTTCCTTTCTGTCCCAGAGATGAGGTCTCCAGACCTTCGTTGGCATTTCTGTAGCTCTGGGTTTTTATGAGATGCCCAACCCTCCTCCTCTTGCAGCTGGGCTTGGGACTGTCCATGGCAGAGTTCCTGTGCCTCTTGGGGTAGAGAAAAGTTTGTTTCTAGAAAATTATGCCTTAATTTTAACTTGCTTTACTTATTTAAAACATTTAATAAAGTGATTTGCAATTTGTAACTTATGGAAGTATTTTGGAAGTTTTCTAAAGGTTTGCTCACCAGTTTCAATCACACAGTTTTGATGAATGGCTTAATTGTACTTCGGGTGAGGGTAGTGAAAACTCCATTGTGTAGCCTATTTGCGCCTAAACTCTTTGAAGTGGCCCAGAAGGCCATTTGGGGATAGGGCAAAAAAAAACCAGCACTGACCCTGGCAGTCAATTCATCCCCATTGAATGAATTAGCCTTGGGAGCTTGTTCGAGAGGTGGCTCATGGCTGAGAGCAAGGCGGGAAAACGCAACCTCTGCCCATTGCTGCATCCCATGCTTTTGAGTTACTTCAGTGTGTGCGTTGTTGTTGATGAATATCCACAGGTAAAATGAAAACAAAGTGGGGGCATATACAAATTCTGCCTCCTTCTAAAACTAATCCTGAGTTACATCAATTGTCTCTTTCTTTTTGTTCTTTTTGTTTCTCCTTTTCAGGGCTCCAATTCACTGGGGGCGCCGGGGCAAATTGTCCTAGAAAGTTTGAAACTGTGCCTGGTATGCTTAACCCTTTGACCCTGCGGATGCTCTTTTTATGCGTCCCATTCTATCGCTTGAGTTGCTTTGTCCTTAACCTACCTTGTCTCTTTTTTTTAAAAAAAGAAAATTTGTTTCTAGACAATCGTGCCTTATTTCTAATTTTTTTCACAAATGAAAAGAAACTTTTTAAAAGAAAATTGAACTCTGTAAGTTTTGGAAGTGTTTGAGAAGTTTTCTTAGCAACATTGCACAGCCTGGAGTGCTGTCTTAATTCTAGTTTGGATGAGGGTAGTCAAAAGCATTAGGTGATGCGAAGGTTAATCCAGGTGCCCTTAACATTCCCAGATATCTCCAATATGTTAATGCTGTTATCTGTGGATATATGACTGTTTAGTTCTCCACTGAAATGGATGCTGCAAATTACAGTACAATGGTTATTTTGCACTTTTTGCCTTGAATCATTTGGCTTGGGTGTGTGTTCAAGGCTGTGATGTCATCACGGTTTGGTTCCAAGGACATTTCACTTGCTGTGGGGAGCGGTTTCTTAAGTCCTTTGAGCCTAATGGAGGTGTCACAGCTATCCTGTTTGCTTGCTCTCCTTTCCCTTGGCTGTTTTAATGTAATATATACAAGACAGACATTCACCAGCAGTTAATTGGTGCTCTTTGCTGCTGATTTGGTTGCCCAGTAGTTGCCCTCCCTGGGGGGAAGAAGAGGAGAGACATGAGGTGTCCACTGCGACCAGTTGGACTGTGCACGTTGCTTTTTGGGGGTTGCCTGCTCTGCACTAGGCTTGAGGAGGATGCTGGTGAGGTACAGGATTGGACTGGGTCCAGTCCAGAGATTCCTGCTGGCAAGAGTATACTGACTTGTAAGTGATTGGCAAAGACCAGTGCAAATTGGAATGTGGTCAGGTTGACTCTCAGCACAGCTTCTTTCCTAGGGAATGGCCCTGGTAAGTGAATTCCTCCAGTTAATGCCTCAAAAGCAGTTGAAGGGTTGAAAATAACTGAAGCATGCAGAGCTGGAATATAGGATGTTTGAATTAACCTGTTTATTCAACTGACAGGTTTCTTAGTGGGGAAGAAGCTCATCAAAGCAATTGGGTAACTAATTGAGCTTAATGGCTTAACAACTCCATGGCCTTTCACTGTTGCCAGGTGTCTAGTCCACTGACCTTTGTGCCCCTTCCTGCTGTGGAGTTGTGGTTGCCCTCTCTCCCCCATCCCAGACCAACAGCTGAACTTGCAAGAAGCCAGGCTGTCCTGCCAATTGCAGTGCCACCCACTTGTCTTGTATATATTACCGGAGCACAACACATGAATGCAATTTCCGTGCTGGTGTAGAGACTGCTGCTAGGCTAGTATCTGCTACGCCTTCCTCTCCCTTTCCTCCTCGCTCTCCCTGCTCTCAATGCTTTGAAGTTTGTATTTATTTAATCTTAAGAAAACTGTAATTTAATGCTGTTTGCACCCTATCCTGCAGGTTAGTTCCACTGAGTTGATGTTAGGGACCATCTTCATTTCTCCCAGTAGTCTTTGAAGTTAGTTCTGAATGTGTTGAGCAGCTACTTTTGGTATGAGGTTTTCCTTTTGTGGCCTATCTCTCCATGACTGGCTGATTTTCCCCCTCTCCCATCCCCAACTTGCCTGAGCTGGCAAGGGCAAATCTTACGCCAGCTCCTTGCCCCTTTCTAGTTGACACCACGGTGACCCTAATCTACACTGAAAGGGTGCCTTTATCCATGAGGAGGTAAAGGGGATTGGAAGTCCCCTTGGGAGTTTTGTTTTTCTACCTTCCGGCATGTGGACGTTAATTGCTCCCTTTCCAAATTGCCCAATGCGGTGTTAGAGGAATATAGGCAAATGGGAGAGCATAGGTAAGTTGGGGTGAAGGGAGTTGCCGAAGCAATGCCCTATTGACTCCCAGTCAGTGTGCCATATTTCTAGGGTCACTGGGTTGGAGGGGTGGGGGGTGGTATTTCTTGCTGTCTCAGTGGCACAGACTGTACATTCCAGGATAGTTGTGAAAAGATCAAGAATATAAGTCGATGGAGGTTTTTCCCAGAAGGATGATAGCCTGCTGTGGCTCCCATTTTCTTTAGAATTACTGCCTTATCCTTGGCTCAGTTTGACCACTGAAGTCCAAGCGGTGGGTGTCTTCATGTACTGCCCCCTTGGACAATATTAGGTTTATCCTCTTTTGATGGTGGGACAATTTTGCCCTCGACCAACAAGCCCCTGCCACCTGTCCCTCAGTAAACAAGCCTGACCCTTCTAAGCAAGAATAAGTTGAAATGCTCTGGTTTGATTTGAGAGCATGGCCAACCTGGCCGTAATGGGAGATAAGCAGTAACCTGTGGTCCTCGCATGCGCAGCGTTGCAACTTCAGGGATTTTCTGGCTCCAGTCTCGTTCCCAAGGCTGCAAAATCCCTGAAGCTTGGCAGCGAGTTCTTCATTGATATAAAACAAAATACTAAAACTCTTTTAATTGTAGGTGCTTGGCGGACTGCGACAGAGGAGTGGGGTACGGATGACTGGAGTGAAGATGTAGGTATTTAAGTTCTGCAGGTGTAATCATTACTCATAACCTGACTTTAATGAAATGTCATAAAGTTCCTCTTGTGTGTAAAGTAACAGTTATCAGTGTAAGCTATATCCTTTAAGTAAAGATTTGTTCTGATCTTTCGTGCACTTAAAAGACATCTTTTACCCTTAGTCACTACAGCGGGCTACTGCCTTCTGAGGTGTATGGCAGGGTTGCACCCTGACACCCCTACCTGGTGTGGGCTGCCCAGACAGCCTAATATTTCCTCCTCCCCCGCTCTGGGACGTGGCTGGATTTAGCTGCATGTGATTGCCTCATTACTAAGCCCTTAGCATAGGGTAGAGTGCCCATGCCGCGAGGTGCAGGCAGAGTCTAATAACCACCCAACCTTCCCTTCCCTTCATTATCCCCAGCCTTTTTACTTTAATTTCTAGGCGCTTCACACCACACTCCCCATTCAGCAAGCCATTTTATCACCGGAAAGTCCTAAATGCCCCTGACAACTGGGGATTGCGGGGAGTAGAAGTTAGGAGAGCAGGGTCAGGTTATGTATGCCTGCAGTCGCGATTACCACAGCCCCTACGAATGAGCATGGTGTAAAGGCAGCGTCCAGCCACTGGATTTGTAGTCAGAGCACCTTGGCCCCTCTCTCATCAATAATGCAGACCATCACTTTTTCTTTGAGTGGAAACACTGGGGAAGGGGATTCTAGCGCCTCTCCGGTTGTGATTACGGGTCAAAAGAGTCCGGCTTTCCCCTTATTAGTCGAAAGGTTATATACAGAAATTCTATGAAGAAACTTAAGAGAATATTGCCTGGACTTAAGCAAGTGAGTTATCGAGAGAGATTGAAGAAGCTAGGAGCATAGGAAAATGAGGGCTGATCTTAGAGGTGTATTCAATCTTGTGTACAAACTAAAGAAGGTTGTAGGTAGGGTGAAAGTCTCTTCCAGGATTGGGGAATCAAAAACTAGAGGGCTTAGTTTTAAAGTTAGAGAGAACGTTTTTCATCCAGATGGGGTTGTAGATGGAATGATCCATTAGAGGAAGTCGGTTAGCAAGTAACTTCACATTTAAAAGATAAGTATCAGCCAAATGGGACAAGGTTAGATGAGCATCTTGGTCAGCGTGAGCCAGTGGGCAGAAGAGCCTATTTCCTTGATTATGGCTTTATGACTCACTTGACGTGCCCAATCTCCCGCACTGGGATGGTGCTACACCCTGGTTTGCAAAGGGACTTGTTGAACTTGGGACATCTAGCCCCTTACTTACCTCCTGACTTGGATGCAGAAGGCTGAGGCAAGGCTGGACACGTGGCTGGGAGCCCACTCCAGGCAACAGTATGGCGGATAGGTGTGGACAGTGCAGTTAAAGGGTCACACGCCTTCTTTCAACCCTTTTCCGTTTTAAAGTGCTGCTCAGGTTACCTGTTTCATAGCTCTGCTTTCATTTGCTTAGCTAAGTTTCACCCCTTTTGTTTTACTCTTCCTACTTACCTGCTAGCGGCCGCTGTAAGTGGAGAATCCTTTGGTCACCAGCTGACGTCAGGAGGCTGCCTGCTGCTGGCTGAGAAGACCTGGGGAGGCGGCCGGCCAAGATGTGCCATCTATCGCCTTTAGTTTGGGTTCTGCCTACCCTCCTTCACGCCCACCCACCCCCCCAAGTTGTGCTGTGGCTGTATTTTTAATTTAGAAAACATTTTTTTTGTAAGCCACAAAACAAAAATCTGTGTGTGCACTGTCCCAACTCCGAAACCTCCTGACACTTGCAGTTTCCCCTATATTTCAGTCAACTCCAGGCACCACCTTCCTGAGTCCTGATGACAAAGGGATCTTTCCCAAAGCAGTCAATGGCTGCTATCAGGTAAGGCAAACTTTTAATCTCTCACTGTTTCTCTTTTCATTAACAACTGTAAATACACTCTCGCAGTTTCCTCTCCTTCTCTCTTCACTTATTTCATTCTGTTTATTTTGCAATACAGGCCCTTCCGGCCCAATGAACCACGTTGCCCGGCAACCCATCTTTTTAACACTACCTAATCACAGTATAATTTACAATGACCAATTAACCTTCTAACCCATACATTTTTGGACTAGGAGGAAACCCACACAGTCTCACTGGGAGAGTGTATAAAGTCCTTACAGACGTCGCCTGAGCTGAACTTCGTAATAGTGTTTGCTAACCACCACACTGCTGTGGTGCCCCTCTTCTTGCCCCCTCAACCCCTCCAATCCATCTTGAAGTTAAGCCCAATCGCGGTCATGCAATTATGCTTGAGTCTCCCTGAGCTTCAAAGGTGGTTGTGCTTCAGATTATTGCAGGGACCGTCGGTCTGCTCAGGACTTCTCCCCATGAAGCTGATTTAAATAATCTTCTATTTGTCACAAGCCCATTGAAACGTTACAGTGAAATGTGTTATTTGTATTAGCGACCAACGCAGTCCTGGGGATTGTGCTGGGGGCAGCCCGCAAGTGTCACCACACTTCTGGTGCCAACGTAGTGTGCCCACAAACTTACTAACTCTTAACCCATACGCCTTAGCACCGTAGGAGGAAACCTGAGCACCCAGAGGAAACTCACGAGATCACAGGGAGAGCATAGAAACTCCTTACAGACAGCAGCAGCAATTGAACTCTGATCTTAGAGCTGATGATGTAAAGTGTTGCGTTAACCAGTACAATGCTGTGCTGCCTAATTGGTGTTCAGAAGCTGTGCTGAAGATTATCAGAGTAAAGTCAGTCAGCCCAGGACCTCTCGCCTGAGAGCTGACATTCCATTCCCCTTGCTCTGAACCTGCCCACCTACTTCAAGGTTTGATGTGTTGTACTTTTAGAGGTACTGTTTTGCAAACCACTGTTGTAACACGTGGTTGTTGTAACACTATCTCCTTGAACCAGTCTGGCCATTCTCCTCTGACCACTCTCATTAATAAGGTGTTTTTCCCCCTCAGTACTGCCGCTCACTGAATGTTTTTTGTACCATTCTCTGTAAACCCTAGACACTATTGTGTGTGAACATCCCAGGAGATAAGCAGTTGCTGGGATACTCAAACCGCCCCATCTGCCGCCAACAGTCATTTCACAGTCATGGTCACTTGGATCACGTTTCTTCCCCGTTCTGATGTTTGGTCTGAACAACTGAATCTCTTGACTATGCGTGACTTTATGCATTGAGTTGCTGCCAGCTGATTAGATATTTGCATTAGGTGTACCTAATAAAATGGCCACTGAGTATATTTCCATCACCCCATTTGCTGGGAGTTGTGCATCTGTGCCTTGCTTTCAGAAAAGCTTCTTGCATACAAATGTTTTAGTTTGTCCTGCTGTCCTCCACCAACTTTCCTCTACTCTCTCTCAGGTTGTCAGAAACTTTCCCCAATAAAGTGAATTTGCCTGGTGGGGTCAGCTGTAATTATACATTGAAACAAGCAAGGGATAGAAAGACATGGCTTTAATTTATCAGGATGTTGCCTTGATTAGAGAACATTTTTTATCAGAGAGGACTGGGTGAACTGGGGCTTTTCTCTTTGAAGCAAGATGCGAGGTAACTTCATAGAGGTTTATAAGATGAGGCATTGAGTAGGCAGAGACAGGAACGGCTCTTCTCAGGGCAGGAATGGTGAATGTAGTTAGCTGGGTGTATAATTTTAAGGTGATTGGAGGGAAGTGCCGGGGGGGGTGGACTGTCAGAGGTAGATTTTACACAGCGAGTGCTGGGTGTGTGGAGTGCATTGCTGGGGCAAATACATTGGGAACATTTAAGAGATCTAACAGGCACATGAAGGAAAGAAAAGTGGAGGGTTATGTGCAAGGAAAGGGTTAAATTAATCTTGGAGTACATTAAAAAGGCAACACAACACTATGGACTGAAGGACTTGTACTGTTCTATGTTTCAAACAGGCATGAAGAGCCAAAGGGTCTGTAGCTGTGCTGTACAGCCGAGTCTGACTCCTTCATGTCTTCCTCAGAGTGTGGAGACTAGATTTGGAAACAGTACTGCAGTCATTGTTTTATCCATAGATCTCTGCCTTTCTCTGGCTTTGTTTGTGAAGCCGAGGATCCCTTGTTCCTGTCCTTGCCCTACCAATTCTGAGCAGTTGAGCACATGTACACCCAGCTCCATCAGAGCTGTGTTCCTACATACTGAATTTAGCAGTATGGTCTTTCTGCAGAATTACGGTGAAGTGTACTGCAAGTGTCTGAAATTTGACCAGGCAATGTACATAGAGCCAGGTTGTATTAATGTTTGTTTTAATAGTTTTGTATCAGAGCTGAAATTCAGAGGGGCACACTGGAGGAACTCAGCATGTCAGGCAGCATCAATGGGGGAGAAGTAACAGTTAATGTTTCGAGCTGTGACCTTCCATCAGTCTCGGCCTGAAATATTATTTATTTATTCCCCCCTTGTAGACCTACCAAGGTCTTGCACCATTTTGTGTGTTGCTCTGGACCAGGGGTTCTCAACCTGGCATCTGCAGACGCCATGGCATAAGAAGGATTGGGACCCCCTTCTGTGGATGACACTGAGGAGGTTGTGGCCAATGTTCAGGGTGATCTCCGGAAAGTAGTAGAGGACAAAGTTGGGGTGGAATCCAGGCATGGAAATGAGCCGCTTGACACGCCAACCTTCACTCAAACCTCCTGTGAAGCAAAATGGGAGAAGTGACAGGAGGCTGTGACGAAGGTTCAAAGTGTGAGTGAAGACACCTGCAATCCAAAGGAGGATGCATTACAGGTTTTGGGTGAGGAATAAGCAATTGGCCTTGGGTGGTGCGGAGATTTACCCCCTCCCTCATTTAGTTCTTACACTTACTCCAGAGAGCTTTTTTCACCCATTCTGACGGGCATGTGGGGTTCAATGTAATATCCTGTCCAAAAGGCACTGCGGTGTCCCTGTTTTCCCCAGCAGTGCTGCGTCGGGCTGGCCGGTGGGTGTCGTCATATCCAACGATAGGAAGCCTGTGTGGGAGAGTTTTTAAAGTGGAAAATTCATTGCCACGGGGCAGCTCCACTCTTGACCTCAAAAGCCCAGGTCCATTAGTGCAAATAGTTATTACAATCGCAGTCTTCTTCGGTTGCAGTAAATGTCCATGACTACTTTTGTGCCTCATTATGCCCTTCGCTCTCCACAGAGCTTTGCAGAATCGACTTCCTGGCCATTTTGTTCTCTCTGTGGATTTCATCCACTCAGTCTGCCAGAGCTGACTGCAAGCTAGGACAGACATGTCCCTATCTCACAGGGCTGTGAGGCAGCCAGCTACCCTCACCTAGTTTAGCATGTCTGTCACCACTGTCCATGCAAGCTCCTACTTGGAGCCGCATGTGAGAGCTCACTGTCCAGTGGGGTCCAAAGGTGAGCGGGCTGCCCCAGAATGGACACAACGAGCCCGTTCACCAGAGGTGCTACCCCTCCCTGGGCACTCCATAATCCGTACACCCTGATTCCTCGAATGGAGAGGGAATATTGGCAGTGGAAACCTGCAGAGACTATAACTGAGTTGGGGCTGGGACTGAGGCTACAGTAGTTCAGACATCACCGGGTCCAGCCCACAACTTTCCCTCCTGGTTTTCTCCCTTTCTGAGTAATCTGTGCATCCCATTGGGAGTTGGTCTGCTGGCAAGGCTCCTGAAGTGTTCCAGTGTGTCTCATTCTGTTTGAGCTGGGGTTGATTTCTAATGGAAAGCCGTGTACAAGGGCCCAGACTGAGTGGTTGGGCCATGCTTCAGTGAAAAGATGTGAGATGGCTGTCAGTGCAGTGGCATTGGTGACGGTTTAATTGTATAGCATTGTTGTACACTGATGGGATGTGTCTGTTGCTTTAACAGTGGTTTAGAGTACTGCTCGGGGTAGGTCTGTCACTGTTACACTGGAATATGGTACTGGTGCAAACATCTCTCTGTATCACGTTGGTACAGTACTGATAAGGGAGGCTCAATGTACAATAGGGATAGGTCTGTCACTGTATAACACCGGGATAAAGTACAAGTGGGGAATGGTCTGTCAGTGTATAAAACTGGGGTACAGTACTGGTGGAGATGGGACTGTTCCTGAATATCACTGGGGTATGGTACAGCTGGAAACAAGTCTATTGCTGTAAAACACTGGTGTATAGTACCTGTGGGGATGGGTCTTTCACTGGAATGTGGTACCGATGGGGAGGAGTCTGTACAACACTAGGATACAGTACTGTATACTTCTCCATTTATTGAAGTAGAATATCACTTAAATGGAAAATTCCACAGAGCATGCATGAGTGTCCTTGTTAATTTGTAGCCTGAACCTCTGGTGTGGACTTACAGTTTTGTGTGTATCTATCATGGGAATAGCATTCTGGCACAAAGGTATGAAGTGTCTGTTCCATGTGTGATTCCAGCAGATTACCTGGCTGTTTCAAGTGGGAAGTGGTTCATGCCACAGTGAGCTCAACCTTGCTGAAGTGTCACAAAAATATGCCGCGTAAGAAAACTCTAGATAGAGTGGACATGCGGAGGATGCTTCCTATAATGCAGGAGTCCCAGGACTAGAGAGTGGTGAATGTAGGGAATTCATTGCTACGGATGGTTGTGGAGGCCAAGTCACTGGGTATATTTAAATCAGAGGTTGATTAAGTTCTTGATTAGTAAGGGTGTCAAAGGTTACGGGGAAAGGCAGGAGAATGTAGTTGAGAGGGATAATAAATCAGCCGTGATAGAATGGCAGAGAAGATTCATGGGGTGAATGTCCTAATTCTCCTCCTATATCTTAATGCGGGGAGCAAAGCTGTTCTACGTAACCCATTTATTTTCACTTCCCAGTTCTTGGTTATGAGCCCTTCAGGATGCAGCTCTTATCTTTGTGCTTCACCACACGTGTACTGAGCATGCCTCCTTCCACTACCCACATAAGGTAATGAGCTCCACCTATGCAGATAAATGGTTTGGTACAGGCTAGATGGGCCAAAGAGGGTCTGTTTCTGTGCCGTAGTGTTCTATGACTCTGTGAATTTAAGGTAATGCCTAGCTATTGACCTCCAAGGAAAATGGGTTATAGCCCCTTTATCTGGTCATAAAAGCATGAAATATGGGAGCAGAATTAGGCCGTTCAGCCCATCGAGTATACTGCACCATTCCATCATGGCTGATTTATTATCCCTCTGAACCCCATTCTCCTGCCTTTACCCTGTAACCTTTGACATCCTTGCTAATTAAAAACCTACCAAACTCTGTTTTAAATATAACTCTCAACGGCCCTTTGATTTAAGATATTTTAGTGTGATCTGAAATGACAGGGCTGCTTGAATTTTTGCTACTTCTCTGGTATCTGTCATTTCTCTTTTTTCCATCAGATCCTTGTAGGCTGGTGCCCACTACAGGTTATACTGACGATTAATCTAGGGAAGTTTCACCCATCCTTGACATGGTTAAAGACCAATTCACCCACAGTGTTAATTATCCCAGCAATTAATGAAGGCCAGCTGAAGATTCATGGTAAAGGGTCTCAGCCTGAAATGTCAGCTGGATTATTTCCCTTCATGCTCGCAGTGTGACTAGAGTTCCTCCTGCATTTTGTGTGTGTTGATAAGGTCTGTTGTGTCCTTAGATCACATGTTCCTATTAACTTGGTTCAGGGTTAGGGTGTTGGAGAAGGTGACCTATAGGTGTTATCGAGTCTCCTGTGTAACCCTAAGCATGAGAGGTTCTGCAGATGCTAGAAATGCAGAGTAAAAATGCTGGAGTAATGCTGAGTAACACCACGAATGTAATTTCTTTTGGTGTATCTAAGGGGATTTGCTGTCCACCTTTTCAGGAGCAGAGCAGTCTCTAATGACACAGATTGTATTACTGTACGTTCATTGGATTGTTGAGCCACACGAGTATATCTGATAAATATTTTCTATTAGCAGCGATGTCCATAGATTGTGGGCCAGGTGTTAACTGGTTTAGGTTGAATTCTAGTCTTTCCTGCCTCTCTTGTGATGGCTTTCAAAAACAGAAAATCCTTCTCTCCTTCAGCTGTCCGAGACAAAGATTTTTACCGCTTCCAATGTTGGGCCATTACCTTCAGCCAATGAGACTGTGACAATCACAGCGGGGCAGAGGTATGTATTCCGTCGGGGTAATTTCTGATCATGTTCTGCTGGTGTCTGCTTGTGCAAACTTTAAAAAAATATATATAGACATTGTGTTCATCATGGAAATTCCATATGGGTAAAATCATTCAGAGTCCTGCATCTATGGCGGAGGGTGAAGAAAATCCATTGTATGCAGTGTCATCAATGTCTCTCTTCCACCTATTGGGATATTTATCAGCAGCAGGGCCCTTAGCGTTGTCATTCGTTCCCTCCTATCCATCCAACAGGGTGTCTGATTCCCTACCATCAGGCAGGAGGTACCGTAGCATTAGGACAAGGGCTGTTACTTCCCCCAGGCTGTGAAACTACTAAACCCATGCCACTACCCAGGTCTCATCATGTATGAAGCATGAGTAGCATTATACTGGCTACTTTTTAACTTGTATATGCACTTAATTATTTGTTAAGTTACCTGTAGTAGTATTATTACTTTGTATTGTGTGCGAGTTGTATGTCTGTGTTGTCTGTTACTGTGTTGTGCACCTTGGTCCGGAAGAATGTTGTCTTGTTTGACGGTTGAATGACAATAAGTTTGAACTTGAACCTTAATTTGGTCAACCTAATCCCACTTAACCCTGCATCTGAGTCCTGATAAGGGGTGTCACCTAAAGCATCGACTGTTTATTCCTCTCCATAGATGCTGAGTTCCTCCAGCACTGTGAGAAATGGGTGAGCCGCAGGCCATATCACCATCTGGGTTTAAAAAAATGTTCCCTGTTCCCCCAACAGCCCTCATGTCAATTATTCTTGATCTCTTCCCCCTGGTTTTAGACCACTTCCCTCGGCACAAATGCAGGGCCCTGACTTTACAGAATATCTTGCCAGAGTTGGTTGCACAGCTATGCAGGAAATGCACCTGCTCAATGCTTTCTTGCTCCTCCTGCAGGATTGACCTGGCAGTATTGCTGGGCAAGCAGCCTTCCTCATCGGAGAATGAGCCAGCTCCCTTGGACAACTCTGCCTCGCCAACACTCTCCCAGCCGCTGGTGTTCAACAATTCGAAGCAGCACCCCGTGCCTCAGCCGTCTCCCCCCACCACCTTCCCTCAGCATAACATGGTAAGTGTGTGGAGACTGCCAGTTCCCCATTGTCTCTACAAGAGCCTGGAAGCAGAAGGTTTTTGTGGGGTGCCAGTTACGGAGTTCTTTCCTGAGAATTGTTTGTTTCCAAACAGATTGCAAATCAGAAATGTGCATGTTTAATTGTTTATTATCATCACATGTACCATGACAGAATGAAAATCTTTGTTGGCATGCCATCCAGAAAGATCACTGTGGAAAGTTGGGCTCTGCCTGATGACAACAGCATAGAAACTGTCCTTAAGCCTGGTGTTGCATTTTTACAAGCATTAGTCTGACGACAGGGGGCAGTAAAGAGAATGTTTGGGATGGAAGGATTCTGTGGTTATGTTGGCTGCTTTCCTGAGGCAGCAGGAAGTGTTGAAAAAGGGGTTCTGGTTTTTTGTGTTAGACTGGGCTGCATTTGCAACTCTACAGCTTTTTGTTGTGTGGATCAGGGCAGTTGCCATACCAAGCTGTGATGAATCTAATGCTTTGTTATGGCGAGTCTCTAAGAATTAGCAAGGTTCATCGAGGACGTGGTGGACTTCTGTCTAAATTCTTTAGAGATACTCCACCCACTGAGCCACACCGCCCAGCAATCTATTTAACCCTAGCCTAATCCCAGGACAATTCCCGATGACCAATTAACCTACCATCTTTGGACTGTGAGAGGAAACCAGAGCATGTGAAGGAAACCTTTGCGGTCGCCGTGAGAGCATACAAATTGCTTACAAATGGTGTTAGAACTGATCTCTCTGACTTCCCAAGCTGCAGTAGCATCGCGCTAACCACTGCACGACTGTGGCGCAACATTGGACAACCAAACGTGTCGTTAACACTTTAAATATTGAGTGAGCCAAGCTCCCATGTGGCAGATTACACCTGACAAGCCCATCCCTTGGTCTTCCCAATGCCTGATTGTATCAGCTGTAGATAAGTAGAGCATTCACAATCCAGAGACGGGCTCCTGTGATTGAGGCCTTCCATTCCATGACTGATAATCCACTCACCACATAATTCTCGCAGCTTTGCCTGCTGAGTCTCTAGGCTGCTGCTTGTTGGGCAGGTCACTTGAGTGGTTAGAGAGTCCATGAGATACAGCACAGAAGCAAGACCTCCAACCCACCTTGTGCATGCCAACCATTAAGCACCCACTTTTGTACTGTTCTGATGGGGTAGATAGAGAAAAGACAAGGGACGGCTGATCCCAGAGGGGGCTGGAAGGGAATTTTGGACCTAAGGCATAAAGGGGATGTGAGGGAAGACTTGTTTGGAATATGTTTCTAATCTGTAATTCCTCATCTGAGAAGTGGATGGAAGAAGTTAGAATGGTGCCAGAAAAGAGCCAATAACATCATGAAGGATCCCACCCGCCTTGCTCATGGACTATCTGTCCTAATCCCATCAGGAAGGAGGCTACGTAGCACCCTTGGCAGGACCACCACTCAAAACAGTTACTTTCCCCAAGCAGTAAGCCTGAACAACACCTCCATCCACTAATCCACTGCTCCACATGCTCCACCACCACTACTGTATCATTACCTGTCAGTAACCTTATGTACAGATACTCCTGTGCATCGAGTCACTTTATGGACATACAATCAATCTACATATGTAAGCTACCTTATGTATTTATGTTTAATATTTTTTTCTAATTATTGTGTTCTTTATCTTTTTTTGTGCTGCTTCAGATCTAGAGTAATAATTATTTTGTTCTTGTTTACAGTTGTGTAAAGGAAATGACATTTTTTATTTTATTTAGAGCTACAATGCAGAATAAGCATTTTGAGCTATATCGCCCAGCAACTCCTTAACCTAAACACAGGACAATTTACAATGACCAGTTAACATACCCCCATGCACCTTTGGACTGTAGGAGGGAACCGGAGCACCCGTGGAAAACCCACACGCTCCACAGGGAGGACTTACAGAGGATGCCAGGATTGAACTCCAAACTCTGCCTTAAGTTAACAGGACAAGTCAAGATTTTTTAATTGAGCTAACCACTGTGTTACCATGGTGCCCATTAAATAAACTTGACTTGAGTAGAAAGGGCAATAAAACAACAGATGCTTTGCAGATCAGGCTGAATTTAGTTCCTATTCCTTAGACCAAACTACAGCCCGCGGGCCATATGCGGCCCGTTAAGCTTTTTAATCCTGCCCGCAGAACTTGATGAAATTATATTAATAAACCTTGTTAACGTTTTCTCCCCGCAATTCTGGCGTTTTCCCAATAGATGACGCACTCTATATACATTGACCTTTGTTGAGGTGCAGCGTATTACTCCACATTTGCGCTTTACTTTTTGACCTTGTGGCGACCCATTTCCTGGCACATCCGAACCGGCTCACAATTAGCCAGCGTTCCGGCTAAGAGAGATCGCCTGCGGGGATTTGTGAGCACAGAGCTCCGCATACCGGCGCGCACTCACTGCTCTGTCATTGTGCGGGTCGTTGTTGAGTTTTGGCACAGGGGACAATTGAATAAGAAGGAGCAGGACAAGTAGACCTGCATCTCCTACCGTTTTTGAAATAAAGACAGTCAGGAGGAGAGTGATGATGATAATATCTTGAAGGATAACAGAATTTTCAGTGCTTTAAAATAATAACTGTTACTATTAAAAAAAGCTGTATTTTATTCATTTAATTTTCAGTGTTTTAAAGTCATTTCAATAAATAGCTAAATACCATGGGACTTCAAAGACAGATATTTTGTTGTAATGCATTTGTTCATTTTCAATTGAAATTAAAGCACATGTTTTCTACATATCCCATGATATTTTATTTTCTCTTATGAGGTGTATTACCAAAACACTCCGTCCATCTGCTCCTGGTCTGGCCCCCCTGTCAAATTTTAGAACCCTTTGTGGCCACAAGTCAAAAAGTTTGCCACCCCTGCCTTAGACAGTTTATTTCTTTCATAGACGTTGCCTGAATTCCTCCAGCATTTTATGTGTGTTGAACCACTGGAACTGCTGTTATGGGGCTTGGGGAGAAACTTTCCTCCCAGATGAAGCAAACGTGATGAGTTGAACTCTTGTCCTGTGAATTAACAGAATGCTGAGACCGAAAGCCCTTACTGCCTTCCCATCTGACGTCTTGTGTTTGTTTGCCCCACCCCCTCGTTTCCAGGTCAGCATGCTGAGTAAGAACTTTGGCGACGTCGGTGAGCCCAAGGGCGGCAGCAGCGCCGGCTCCCAGCTCCTGGAGCAGCTGAAGACAGCCCAAGCCTTGGCACAGCTGGCGGCCCAGCACACGCAGCCCACCAGTAACGCCGCCACCTCCTGGGATATGGGGCCCACTTCTCAGTCCTCGGTGCTTGGTCACTTTGGTAAGTGGCGTGTTTCTGAGGAGGCCTGGGTGGGGTGGGGGTGGGTGTCAGCATACCTGTCTAGGTGCATGACACAGCCTGCAAGATTGGTGCCCCGAAACATTCCATCCTACCGCTGCCAACACCAAAGCTGGTGAATTTTATTGTGTGCATAAATACTCTACTGCCCCCTGCATTATATATGTACATAGCTATATATGCAGTGATTTCTCTAAAATCACTTGAGGTGGAAGCTTTCTTCAGGGTCTTTAATGAGATCTTCAGTGATTCAATTTAATATCAGAGAGGATGTATACAGTGTACAACCTGAAATCCTTACTCTTCACAAACCTCCACAAAACAGCAACAAAGCAACAACCTTACCACATCTCCCCCCACTTGTTCCACATCAGCCCCCCCCCCCCATAGGCCCCCAGAAAACATGATCTACAGTCCATCAAAAACTACTGTTCAGCCCAACACTTCGACCTCCCATGGGACCTCTCTCTCAGTAACAAGGGAGAAAGACCACTCCTGCAGCAGCAAGAGGGGGAGGTCAACAGCTTGCTATTTCAATGTTACAGTCTGCAGCAGGGCTTATTTCAAGTTCCCCCAACTCGAGAATCAGTAGCAAACTCTCACCGTTGAGAGAGGAGCCCATCAGCCACAACCAGTCTTGATGTTCCGATCTCCTGGAACTGTAAAACAAATATTGAACTTGATGCAGGATTGTCGCGCATCTGAATGTACTAGTACTGTCGATTATTCTCACAGCCAGTGTTAACTAAGGTAATAGACAATTGCAAGAACAAGATCATATACAACACAAAGTACACTGCAGATGCTGTGGTCAAGTCAACACGTACAAAAGCTGGATGAACTCAGCAGGTCGGGCAGCATCCGTTGAAATAAGCAGTCAACGTTTTGGGCCGAGACCCTTCATCAGGTCTTCGTGAGTTGACTGCTATTTTCAATAGATGCTGCCCGACCTGAGTTCATCCAGCTTTTGCGTGTGTTGAAGATCATATACAGTTGTCTACTATTGTGACCTAGATGAAGATCAGACCATATTTTATGAGTAATTAATGCAGGAAACCAGGGAATTGAAAAGAGTTCACAAACTTTTTCTTGCAACTTGTGCATATGCAACAGTCCCTAACTATGCCGTGCAAACATAGTGTAAATTTGTGGCATAGCAATAGACGATAAACATAATGTTTCTTTACCGATATTACCAAAGACACAGAACTCATAGACACACTGTTTCAAGGACAAGTAACGAGAGGATGGAGGTGGATGTATTTTCACCATGTACTTCAGGTTGATTCCAAATGATCCACAAATAGCTTGTGCACAGGAAGTGCTGTTTTTACCAAAGGACACACAGACCGCACGTGGAATAAATTGTACATAAAATTACACAAGACAATGGGAACAGGAGAAGATTGTGCTAAGACAAGTCTGTGTTATAACAAAGTACTAATCAAAAACAGGTCAGAAGAAGGATTATGGTGGAATCACTGTACCTTTCCAAATGCTGAAATGCCTGGATAGAGTGGAAGTTGAGGGAGAATAGGAGAGCCTAGGATCAGAGGGCACAGTTTCCCAATAAAGGTATGTTTCTTTAGAACTGGGGTTGGTCAAGAAGGTTCAATCACTTAACATTAGAGATGAAGTAGTAAAGATTAGACATTGCCTTCGTGGGAGAAGCAAGAGAATGGTTGAGGTTGTTTCCTCTGACTAGAGGCCTATGATTGGTGGTGTGCAGCGGGGATCAGAGCTGGGTCTGTTGACTTTTATCATCTATATCGATGGTCTGAATGATAATGTGGTAAACTGGATCAGCAAGTTTGCACATGCCACCAAAGTTTGGGGATGTGTTGGACAACGAAGAATACTATGAAATCTTGCAACAGGATCTGGACCAGCTAGAAAAATGGACTGAAAAATAGCAGATGGAATTTAATACAGCTAAGTGTGAGGTGGTGCACTTTAGAAGGATAAACCAGGGTAGGACATACGGTGAGTGGTAGGGCACTATGGAGTGCAGCAGAACAGAAGGATCTGGGATTACAGATTCATTGAAAGTGACATCATAGGCAGATAGGGCCATAAAGAAAGCATTTAGCACATTGGTCTTCATAAATCAAAGTATTGAGTACAGGGTACAGGATGTATAGGACATTGGTGAGGCCTAATTTGGAGTATTGTGTACTGTTGTGGTCAATAAGATTGAAAGAGTGCAAAGAAAATTTACAATGTTGTCAGAACTTGAAGACCTGAGTAATAAGGAAGGGTTGAAAAGGTTAGGACTTTATTTCCTAAAATGTAGAAGAATGAAGGGAAATTTGATAAAGAGATGCAGAATTATGGACAAGGAAAACTGATCTCAAACCACCTCTGCCTTGTGGATGTGCGCACTCATGGGGAAGGCTTCGGGAGTAAACCCTGAGGAAAGAATCCACACTGAGTTAACTAAGGCAGTCCTATATTGAGTTCAGTTTTGACTTGCAACTCCTTTAACACTGCTGGTACGGAACTGTTTCGGTCTCCACTGTTCCTTTGGGTTCGTCAGATGCGTGGGGAGGGGGAGCTTGCTTCATGAACAACAGCTTGCTGTCCCTATCGTACTGCCTAGGCTTGTGTAGCTAGACAGCTAAGACACAACTCTGACCATACAAAAGTATGAGGGGTATGCAATCAGGCTTTTTCTACTGAGGTTGAGTGAGACTAGAACTAGAGGTCATGGATTAAGGGTGAAAGTGGAACTTCATTCAGGATTGTGAGCGTTTAGAAGGAGCTGCCTGTTGAAGTAGTGGATGGAGGTTCAATTTCAACATTTAAGAGAAATTTGGATAGATACGTGGATGGTCCAGGTGTGGTTCAATAGGAGAAGGCGGATTAATAGGTCAACGTGGACTAGATGGGCCAAAGGCCAGTTCCTATGCTCTATGATTCTATGACTCCATTTCTCTCAGAGCCGAGGGACAAATCAATTCCGTGATACAAAGTTGTGAGGAGAACAGCCCTAAAACTATGAATCTCACACACACACACACAATATTATATGTGAATTACAGTTTTACTAAAACTAATATATAAATAATATCAATACAAAAAGAGAGCAAAATAAAGAAAAAAGTAAGGTAGAGTACATGTATTCATTGTCCATTCAGAAATCTAATGGAAGAAGGGAAGAAACTGTTCCTATAACGTTCTTTTCAGGCTCGTGTACCACCTCCCTGATGGTACCAGTGAGAAGGGGCTTGCCCCGAATGGTGAGAGTTCTTCATGATGGGTTCCACTTTCCTGAGGCATCATCTTTTGAAGATGTCCTCAATGCTGTGGAGGCTAGTGCCCATGATGGAGCTGGTTGAATTTACAACTTTCTGCAGCTTTTTCTAACCCTGTGCAGTGGCCCTTCCATACTAGACAGTATTCCAGTCAGTGTACAAGGCAATGGAGGGTGTGATTGGCTAGTCAATGATGGGCCTTACCTGCAACTTTACCTCCTGTGCTGAATTAATTTTAAAGAAGCTTTGTATTGCCTGGGAATGCTGGGGTTGCAATCCATTTGGCAGTTTACCAATTGGCGTCAGAATGAAGGCAAAGTGACTTGGTTAATATAGGAGCAGAATTGGTCTAATCATAGGTTTATGAGACCATACGATTTAGAAGAAGAGTGAGGCTATTGAGTCCATCAAGTCTGCCCACCATTCATTCATTGCTGATTCTCCTCCCTCCCCCATGCCATTCTTCTGCCTTCTCCCTGGAACCCTGAACAATGAAGAACCTATCGGTCCCTGACCATAAGACATACATTCGGCATGTTGAGTCTACTCAGCTATTTTATTTAATGTTGATTTATTATCCCCTCAACACTCATTCTCCACTTTCCCTGGAACTTTCAATACCCCAACTAATCAAGAACCTATTAACCTCTACCTTAAATATACCCAGTATCTTGGCCTGCACAATAATCTGTGGCAATGAATTCCAGAGATTCACTACCCTTTGACTAAAGAATTTCCTTGTCATCTCTTGTTCTAAATGGACATCCCTCTATTATGAAGTTGTGCCCTCTGGTCCTGGACTCCCTCACTATAGGAAACATCCTCTCCACATCCACTCTACCAAGGCCTTTCAATATTCAATAGGTTTCAATGATTTTTGCCTTGAATACTTCTAATGATTTGGCCTGCACACCCCTCTGGCAGTGAATTCCACAGATTCACCGATCTCTGGCTGAATTTCAAATTTAGATTTCTTTGTCACATGTACGTTGAAACACGGTGAAATGCATTGTTTTGTTAACAGCCAGCACAGCAAAAGATTTGCTTGGGACAGCCTGCAGTGTTCTCCTCCATCTCCATTTTAATGGCCCATCCCCATTATTCCGAGGCTGTGCCTTCAGATTCTAGATTCTTCCTTTATAGGAAACTTCTTCTCCATAGGCTCTCTATCCAGGCCTTACTGGCCTAGAGACATCAGCGCTTCTCCTGGAAGGCGCTTCCATTTCAGCTTCACAGGTGCTTCCAGTGCTTGTACAGTGAAGCTTCAGGATCCGTTTGTTACTGCAGTCGTTGATGTAGGTGCTAGGGTGAAGCCAGTGCAGAGTCCCTCTCCTGTAGCAGCAACCATCTTGATCAGTATCTGTCTGTCTCCAGAGTTGAAAAGCCAAACCGAACCTTCAGTTCACGGTCCATTCGGACAACGCCAGTCCTACTCCAACTCCAGCATGATGGAAGTCTTCATCCCCACAAAGCAGCCGACGGCACCTTCAAACTCGCCGCTGCCAAACAAACCCGGCGCCACCCAGGTCTCTCCCGGTTCCTCGGAGAATCAGTCCTCCAGTCCGCAGCCTGCACAGCAGAAGCTGAAGTCACAGAAGAAGAAAGCTTCCATTTCTTCCAAGGTAAGGCTCCTCATTTGCAACCCCAAAAGAGGTCTCCAAAGGGACTAGCTTAGCGGGCACCATGGGCTGAAGGTCCTTTTTCCATACGACATAGAACATTGGAGCAGAATTAGGCCGCTCAGCCCATTGAGTCTGCCCTGCTTTTTCTGTGCCATATTACACACTTCTCCATGCCATTTTACTCCCTTTTCCTTGCCTTTTGGATCTGACTTAAATTCTTAGATTAGTCTGTTTAATTGTTATTTTCTTTGCAGTATAACAATTAAATATCTGCTTGTATTTTATTCGTTTAATATGGCTCTAGTGGGTATGCAAAGTATAATTCTAGAAAGCTCTGGATTTGTTTACATTACTTGAGTAAGTGTTTTCTCATTGGTTAACTTGGTACTTCAGTGTTGAATAAGCATGTTTTAATTGGTTAATTGCTATCTATGGATTTGAATTAAATTTTCCTCATCTCTGGGTATAAAATAGCTAAACATAAGTCAGTGCCACCTTTAATCTTGGCTTTCTCTATCCCTGCTTGTTCAGTTTTCCCCTGTTCTATCATGATACTGAGATATACATTCAAGGATGCACTGGGACACATCTCCAGTGATGTAACATGCTATCATCAGGTGTTTCGGGTCTTTCAATGTCAAAAACCCTCGCTCAGGTGACTCAGCCAGGTTTGATCTGTCCTCGACTTGTCCCAGCAGCAATTGTCCACGGGTCACGCCTCTTGATCCATAGCCATCCAGAGGCTTCTGTGACGGGTCTGATGGCTCTTTTCTTTGCAGCCCCTGTAATACCAAGGAGAGTAGGTTCTGCACAGTGAGCAGGCAGCAGAACCTCTGCACCCTGCCTCGCCAGGCTTGCACTGTGTCACCTCAATCCCGTCTTCCCAAGGGACTGTCAGTCCTACCATCAGCACCTGCTTTGAGATTGCTGACAGAATGAGCACGTCAGGCCTCGGGGATAATGATGCCATGTAGTCAGGGAATTTACAATTGCTTGCCCAGATTGACTTCCAGTTGCCAGTCAGCCGATGAGGCAATCAAGACTGCTGCTGATCTGTGCTGAGGCCATCTTTGGTCTCCAGCTTTGAATTCTTAAGAAAGCGATAGTGAAGCAACAAGTTTAGTGCTTCTTTCCTGACTTCCAGAAGAATATTAGGTTTAAACACCTCATCCATCATTGACATATTAGTCTTTTTTCTGTGCCCCCATTGTTCCCCTCTCCACGCCATGTTAGTTCTTGCCTTTGAGGGAGTCATAGCTGGAGTAGGAACAGGAGGAAGTGATTTTGCAAGCAAGTGACATTAAAACATTAATCACCACACATTTAGTTGCATGGGAGCTCAGCGTTGGCAGCTTCAGTCACAGGGAAATGGTGCTTTTAGATTGCAATATCAAATCTAGGCTGACCCTTAATCAATAAACAATAACCCCAATTGATGATGTAATTTAGTTCGAGAAGCGCAGGCACTAGAGTGCTCCTGGCTAATACTCTTCCCAGACAATAACTACTTAGTCCCTATTTTTTTTTTAATGGCTTGTAGCCCAATGAACTGCAGTTTTCTTCAGGAGTAAACCGCTCTCTGAATTGTTCGTCCTGCATCAAATTCATGATTAGCATGATGTGAACATTGCACTTTGTATGCAAGATACTACCGTGCAGGTCTCCTGCTTACTGATTCCTTGAGAGATGATCCTCCCTTAGCTGCTGGTTCCCTCACCCGTTTGTCCCACCTTGTTCTGTTTAAAGTCACCACCTTTGGGTGGCCTAAAGGATGTCTGAAGTAGGTGCATTTCCCCATGAGAACAGTCCTCTCATTCTCCTTCTGCCCTGCATTGCCTCTCAATTCATCTATGATTCACTCCCAAAGGTCGCCCTTCAGGCAGGCAGATTTGAGGAATCATCACACAGCCAAACAAAGGTAGCGTTTAACAATGGTGTCCTCTAGGATACACACGAACATTCCCATGAGCAATGTTGGAAGATCGGTGGTTGGAATGTAGGGGTGGGAGGGCTTGTTTGCACATTCTGTAGTGCAAGGCAATTGCTTTTTCAGAAGAGCAAAATCAGCAGTTTTGGAACAACCTCAGTCCTGGTATTATGTGGCAGGTTGTTGATGTCCCTTCCTTTCCTGCAGATCCCATCTTCTGCCGTGGAGATGCCCGCCTCAGCTGACATCGCAGGGTTAAACCTGCAGTTCGGGGCTTTGCAATTTGGTTCTGAGCCAATGTTATCAGAGTACGAGTCAACCCCAACAACCAGCGTGCCCGTGAGCCAACCCCAGAGCAACCTCTATACCAGTGCTGTAAGGTAATGCCAACACCACTTGATGCTCTTCTCTTCCTGCACCTTCCACCAGATTGCTCTGTGGCACTGTTTGCTTGTTAGGAGGAAGATGGAAAATGGAGGAGTATGGTTAAAAGTTTTTATGGTGTCATGTTAAGCTATGGTCCATATGGGAGTGTTGAACCAGGCCTGACAAGACAGAAATGGGTGCACTCAAAAGCCCACAGAGAGAGAGAGCCCTCCACATGTAGAAGGCCCATTCAATTCACCACATGATCAATTGGCTGCACACGAACTTGCCATGTCTTTGTGATTGATCCGATACAGCTTATTTACTTTCTTCTAGCAAGTGAGCATTACTGGCAAAACCAGCATTTAATGCTCTCTGAAATGTAGTGTATCTGCAGTCCTTTAGTTGTGCATGTCTCTGCAATAGAATTGGGTTGCAGTTACAGCATTTAGGCCCCTCGCCAAAACGGCATGGTGGATGTAGTGCCAAGACAGAATGGTGTGTAACACTGTCTTGAAGGCAGAGGCTAAGACTGGTGCTGTTGCAATAGCGTAGGTAAGGAGCTGTGTTAATGAAAGGATTAAGATGTGAGGAGCCTGTACTCCCCAGTATTTAGAAGAATACCAGGGGGAGCTCATTGATACCTATTGAATATTGAAAGTCCTAGATAGTGTGGACTTTGTTTCCAATATTGGGGGAATCTAGGACCTTTAGAATACAAGGACTTCCATTTAGAACAGAGATGAGGAGGAATTTCTTTGGCTAGAGGGTGGTGAATTTGTGGAATTAATTTCCACAGACGGCTGTGGAAACCGAGGCGCAGGGTTAATAATCAAAGCAGAGGTTGATAGATCCTTGATTAATAAGGTTAAAGGTTATGCAGAAATGGCAGGAGAATAGGTATAATAAATAAGCCACGATGTAATGAGGAGCAGACTCGATAGGCAAAAAGAATCCTACTCTGTTCCTGTGTCTTAGAATCTTGTATCTTTTTCTTGGACTACTGCATCCTTGGTGTGCTGGAGAAGGAAATAGTGAACGAGAAGAAAATCAAGTAAGATGTGTTCAGTGGGTAGGAGCTTGTACGTTCTTCCCATGACTCTGGATTTCCTCCGGGTGGTTGTTTCCTTCCATATTCTAAAGACGTAGTTAGGATTAATAAATTTTGTGCATGCTATATTGGTGTTAGAAGTGTGGTGACACTTGGGGCTGCCCCCAGTGCATCCTTATACTGTGTTGGTCATTGACGCAAATTATGCATTTCACTGTATGCTCCATATAAATAACAAATAAGGCTAATCTGTAATCTTTCATTGACCACAGAAACAGGCCTTACTACCAAGTCTGCCAACCATCAGGCACCCATTTTACATAACAGATCCTACACTGGTCTTACTTTCTCCCACATTCTTGTCACTGCTGCCCCAGATATATGACATCAGAATGAGCTTTAGACCTGAGCATTATGCTGTACCCACCAGGAGATGAACAATGCTCCATACTTCACTGTAGTTTGAGAGTTATCCTGCTACTGAGTACACAGGAAGATCCTACGCTCAGCCCCAGATACCCCAGGCTTCTGCTGTCCCCTGATCCAAGGCAGCGAGTGTAACTTGACTCCTTTACTCTGGTCTCTCAGCAGAGAACAGAGACAGCTGGTGAGCAGATAAATGGAAAATGCCTTGTGGTTTTCCAATCCACGGCTTTTTGAGATGTGGAAAGCGCCGTCATTGGATACACCTGTTCCTGGCAGCAGCAGCCCCACACGAGGCTGGGTGTATGCCAAGGATCCTTGTGTCAAATGCACAGCTCGAAACTGTCCTCTTCCTTCTCTTACATGTTCCAGTCAAATCCGCATGCATCGCTCGTTCCACGCTAAAACTGCCCTCTGAGTGAAGAGGTTCTTCCCCCACCCCCCCCCCTCACCTCCAGATTCTTCTTAAACATTTCATTTTTTACGCTTATTACCTCTAGAACTAATTTCACCCAGCCTGTGGGTAAAGCCTGCTTGCAATTGCCCTATGATTTTGAATACCTGTGTTCAAATCTCCTCTCATTCTCTTACGCTACAGGGAATAAAGTTATTACTTTTTCAACCTTTCCCGATAACTTGGGATCTCAAGTCCAGGCAATGTGCTGGAAAATTTTCTGTACTCCTTAAATCTTACTAATGTTTTTCCTGTAGGTAGGTAGCCCATTGAATATGCTCCACCATTCTATATTAATCCTCTCTAACCCATTCTCCTCCCTTCTCCCCCTAACCTTTGAAGCCCTTAACTAATCAAGAACCTATCAGAATCAGGTTCAGGTTTAATATCACTGCGTATGTCATGTTGTTTTGCGTCAGCAGTGCACCAAAATACATAATAAAACTATAATTTACAACAAGTGTTAATTTAAAAAAAACACTTAACTGGGGTGCCGCAGGGGTTGGTGCTGTTTATCATTTACATTGATGATTTGGAAGAGGGGACTGAGTGGAGAGGCAAATGTACAGAGGAGGTGGAGAGTCTGCAGAGGGATATAGATGGGTTAGGTGAGTGGGCCAAGGTCTGGCAGATGGAATACGATGGTGGTAATGTGAGATCATCCACTTTGTAAGGAATAATAGAAGAGCAGATTATTATTTAAATGGTGAAAGATTGCAGCATGCTGTTGTGCAGAGGGACTTCGGGGTGCTTGTTCATGAATCACAAAAAGTTGGCTTGCAGGTACACCAGGTTATCAAGAAGGCAAATTGAATGCTGGCCTTCATTGCTAGAGGAATTGAATTCAAGAGCAGGGAGGTCATGCTGCAACTATACAGGGTACTGGAATACTGTATGCAGTTCTGGTCTCCGTACTTGAGGAAGGATTTGGAGGAAGTGCAGAGGAGGTTCACCGGGTTGATTCCAGAGAAGAAAGGGTTAACCTATGAGGAACGATTGAGTCGCCTGGGACTATACTCTCTGGAATTCACAAGAATGAGAGGAGATCTTATAGAAACATACAGAATTTTGAAAGGGATAGATAAGATAGAAGTAGGAAAGTTGTTTGCATTGGTAGGTGAGTCTCGAACTAGGGGACATTGCCTCAAGATTCAGGGAAGAAGACTTAGGATGGAGATGAGGAGAAACTTTTTTCCCCAGAGAGTGTTGAATCTGTGGAATTCTCTGCGTGGGGAAACAGTTGAGGCTTCTTCACTAAATATATTTAAGATACAGTTAGATAGATAGATTTTTACATAGTAGGGGAATTAAGGGTTATGGGGAAAAGGCAGGTAGATGGGGCTGAGTTGACGGACAGATCAGCCATGATTTTATTGAATAGTAGGGCAGGCTCGATGGGCTGGATGGCCTACTCCTTTTCCTATTTCTTATGTTCTTATGTAAAAATACTAAAGTAGTGTTCATGGGTTCAGTTTTTTACTCAGAAATCTCGTGGAGGGGAAGAAGCTGTTGAAGTATTTGACTATGTGTCTTCACCTCCTTGATGGTAGCAATGAGAAGAGGGCATGTTCTTTTAAAGGTGTCCTCGATGCTGGAAAGGCTAGTGCTCGGAGTGGGCTAAGTTTACAAGACAATGATGTGACCAGTTAAAATGCTGTCCACGGTACATCTGTAGAAATTCCTCTTGGTGACATAATGTTATCCTCAAACTCCTAATGAGATACAGCTGCTGAATTCTTTGTAATTGCATCACTATGTTTGGCCCAGGATAGATTCTTAGAGATGATGACATCCAGGAATTGTGGAAATTTCTCAGTTTCCACTGCTGATTCCTCGACTTTCCCTCCCTGAAGTTCTCAATCCATTCCTTGATCTTACTGATGTTCAAGGCAGTGTTGTTGCTGCAACACCACTCAACCAGCCGATCTATTTCGTTCCTGCACGCTGTACGCCTCCTCATCACCACCCTAAAGCAGAAAGTGCTGGAAACTCTCAGCAGGTCAGGTGGCATCTGTGGTGGTAGAAGCAGTTAACACTTCAGGTGAGAGCTGAGAAAGGGTGATGCAAAATTGTAGAGAAGGCACAAGGGTCGTGGTTCAGGAAATTCTCATGATAGGCTGAGGCCAGTGTTCCCAAGCAACATGGATGAAGGTGAAGCAGCCTGGAAATGAGCAGCATAAAAGCAGTGACATGTAGGAAGCACCAATCCATGGCTTCCTGAATCTGGAACTTTGTTAGAGCGTAGAGTAGTAACAGGTTTTTCAGTTCACAATCTCTGCACTAAACACGATGCCAAATTAAGCTAAATCTCTTAGCCTGTACAAAGTTGAATGTAAATCTGTTACCAAAGTATGCACAGGATATGTCACCATATGCAACCCAGAGAATCATCTACTGAGGGCATACACAGGAAACACAATAGAATCAATGAAAGACCACATCAACAGGGTGGACAACCAGTGTGCAAAAGACAACAAACTGCAAATAAAAAAGAAAGATAAATAACAATAATAAATAAGCAATAACTATTGAGAACCTGAGATGAAGAGTCCTTGAAAGGGAGTCCATAGGTTATAGAAACAGTTCAGTGATATATAGGGTGAGTGATAGGTTGGTTCAAGGGCCTGGTGGTTGAGGGCTAATGCATGATCAATATCCCTCCATTCCCTGCATATACATGTGTCTTGAACGTCATTGTTTTATCTGCTTCTGTCACTACCCCTAGCACCCATTCTAGACACCTTAAACCATGTCCCTCTAAGTTTTCCACTGCTCACCTTTAATGTGAGTCTTCTTGATTCAAGTACGTTTATTATCAAAGAATGTATAACTTATACAGACTTAAGGTTTGTTAGCTCACAGGTAGCCACAAAACAAGAACCCCGAAAGAACCTAAATAAAACGGGAAAAGAATAATTAAATAAATTTAGGATGGAGATGCAAAGAAGCTAGCTGCTTTTTCCCAGAAAGTAATGAATCTGGAATTCTCTGCCCAGGGAGGCAGTAGAGGTTGTGGGCTTTCTTTGATTGGGGTCAACCATGGATTCCAGCTGTCTACGTGATATGCACACCAGAGCAGTACAATATGGAGGCAGTCCCTCTCGCAGGAGTTACCAGTTAGAGTTGAAACTGCCTTGGGGAATCCAGCTCCAGATTTTACCTTGGGGTCTACTCCCGAAGCCTTCTCCATGAGCGGGTATAGCTGTAAAACAGCAGAGGTTTAAGATCAGAGTTTTCCTTCTAGATGAGCTGCCAACCAAGGCTGACGAGCCCCATCAGCAACTGGTTGTAAGTCTCCAGTAATCCATCTTCTGTCAGTAGAAAAGGTTCCTCCAAGCTTAGTAGCTAAACCACAACGTGAAGCCAGGAGCTGAACTTGGTTGTCAGAGGCTATTTCAGAGGCACGCCATTGGGAGCATTTAAATAGGTAATGGGAGCTCATCCCCACTACCCTCACTGGCTATAACAAGCTAAATGAACCAGTAGAGTAGAAACTACCCCATTTAGTGTATTAGGACAAAGATTTTTGCCTAGCTGAGTAATTAAGGGTTATGGCAAAGAGGCAGGTAGCTCAGCCATGATCTTATTGAATGGCGGAGCAGGCTCAACAGGCCAAATGGCCGACTCTTGCTCCTATTTCTTATGTCCTTTCACTTTTCCATTTTTTTTCTTCCAAAGAGCCACATTGTCATTCTCACCCCCAACCCTCAGTCACTGTGGCTGCACAATCTCACCGCTTTTGTTCTCTCGCAGTGAGTCCTCGCCAACAATTGCCTCCAACCCAAGTCCGGACTCTGGCTACCAGCCCAGCGCGATCACGACCTCAGCGTTCACAGCCCAGAACAGTGCACCGGGGGCACAGTACGAGCAGAGTTCCGCCCAGCGGGCGCCATACTCCAACTCCCTGTCCTCCTCGCCTCAGAAAGACCTGACGCAAGCCAAGGTGACCAGCTTTGTCTGGGGGAAGGGTGATGCTTTTGTTTGATTTCCTACCTTCTGACATGTCGTACTGTAAACTGACAAAATCTGACTTTTCTTATAGAACGGCTTCAGCACGATACAGACATCGCAGTCCATCGAAGGTGCGTCCAGATCCTTGCTTGAGGGGTGCTAGGGAGGGTTTTGGGTCGGATTATGTTTGGAGATGATGTTAGGTGAAGAGAGAAAGGTCAAGTGTGAGGCCAAAGAGGACAATAGCATCAGAGTTTTGATGGGGGTGGGCAGGAACCATCAATGCAATTCCATCCTGTTAAATCCCTTCAGGAGAAGCTGCTTTCCCTGAGGAGCAGGGGGGGTCTGTGGCCTGCTCCCACATGGATTTTCTGATCAGAGTGGGGTGAGGTGGAGCACTGAATTACTGTGAGAGGATCAGAACAGTCTGTCTACATACTTTGAAAGAAACAATCCTCAGAACATGGAACAGTACAGTACAGGCCCTTCAGTCCAGAATGTTGTGCCAACCTTTAACCTACTCTAAGATCAATCTAACCCTTCCCTCTTCTAGCCCTCCATTTTTCTATATTCCACGTGCGTATCTAAGAATTTCTTAAATGTTCCTACCACCAGCCTTGGCAGATTGTTTTCTGGAGGACCTCAGCAAGTCGGGCAGCATTTACAGAAATGAAGATCCTTTCTATGTTTTAGGCTGAGGACTGGGATCCTCTTATCCTCCTGAAGATCCTCTCAAAGAATTCACTGGGTCAAGCACCACCAGTGAGAGGAAAGTAATTGCTGCTGCTTTATCCTGGTGCAGGGTTTCAGCCTGAAAAATTGACTGTTTCTTTACCCCTCACAGATATGTGAGCTCCACAAGAGGACTGTTTGATGCTCCAAGTTCGGAGATAAACAGTTCTGTTTCTCTTGCCCCACTCTGATTACTTGCCCTGGAACAGAATTTCAACCTGAAACATTGATTTCTTTCAGCCCGCTGAGTTCTTCCAGCAGATTTCATAAGTCAGAGCATGGAGGGCTGGAGTTAGGATATTATGTTGAAATACTGTTAACATAGTGGGACCAAATTAGGAGTATTGTGTGCATTTCTAGTCACCTACCTACAAGAAAGATAGCAATAAAATTTGAAGAGTACAGAGAAAATTTACAAGGATATTGCTGGGACTTAAGGACCTGAGTTATTGCAAAAGGTTGAATAGGTTTGGGCTTTATGCCCTAGCTCGTATAAGATTGAGGGGTGATTTGACAGAGGTATACAAACGTTATGAGGGGTTTAGATAGGATACAAGCAGGCTTTTTCCACGGAGGTTGGGTGAAATTACAACTAGAGGGTGGTAAGAGTGTGGAACGAGTTGTGAGCGGAAGTGGTGGATATGCGTTCGATGTTGATGTTCAAGAGAAATTTGGATAACTACTTTGGGACTGGTATGGAGGGCTGTGGTCCTGGTGTGGCTTGTTTGGTCTAGGCAAAATAAGTTTGACACAGACTCGGTGGGCCAAAGGGCCTGTTTCTTTGCTGTAGTGCTCTACAACTCTGATTGTTCGTGGCTGTTAGGTTTAATGCTGTCCATCTAGGCTGCTCAGACAGCCTCAGCCTGTGACCGCTACCACCAAAGACAAAGGCCACCTGCCCAGAGGGGCACCGTCTTCAGGCTCCCCTTCAAGTCACGCACAACTCTGACCTGGAAATATCCTTCATTGTTGACTCCAAACCTAGAACTGTCTCCCCTAGCAGCAACTGATCCTCACCCAGGGAATGCAAGAGGGCAATTCGCTGCTTCCTTTCTAAAGGGCATTTATGCATGAGCAAATAATAACCATATAACAATCACAGCACGGAAACAGGCCATCTCGGCCCTCCTAGTCCGTGCCGAACTCTTAATCCATATACCTATCCAATTTTACCTTAAATGACACAACTGAACTGGCCTCTACTACTTCTACAGGAAGCTCATTCCACACAGCTATCACTCTCTGAGTAAAGAAATACCCCCTCGTGTTTCCCTTAAACTTCTGCCCCCTAACTCTCAAATCATGTCCTCTCGTTTGAATCTCCCCTACTCTCAATGGAAACAGCCTATTCACGTCAACTCTATCTATCCCTCTCAAAATTTTAAATACCTCAATCAAATCCCACCCCCCTCAACCTTCTACGCTGCAATGAATAGAGGCCTAATGTTGGTCTTTCCTGTGTTGTCCACATTATAGTCACTGCTGAAACCACTCAGTAAGTGTGTAGTGTGAACCAGGGATTAATATTTCATCATGGTGTGAAGTTAAAAATATTACACTGCCTAAATAAGTGTCAGGTGTGTTGGGAGGGGTGGTTGGTTGGAGGAAGTAATAGACGTAAGTTCTTCCTGCGTTGCCCACATAATCATGCAACCTCCAGTTAAACGCTCAGCCATCCGTTTCTGTCTTGATTCCGATCCCAAGCCCTTCAGGTCTTCCAAACCTGTCCTGTTTCCTTTAAAACAAAGTGCTGGAAGTACTCAGCCGGTCTAGCAGCATCCGTGGAAAGAGAAAAACAAAAGTAACGTTTTGGGTCTTGGCTTCCCTTCCCCGTGAGTGTAGCTTCAAGGCAGTAGAAGTATGAGATCAGAGTTTTTCCTTCTAGATGAGCTGCCAAACAGGCTGACAAGCCCCATCTGTTTTAGGTCAACCTGAAAGTGTTAACTGTTTCCCTTTTCACAGAAACTGCCTAGACTGTAGAGCACCTTCTGAGTTTAAAAACCCAACATTTTGTTTCTGATGACCTTATTGGTGATACTACTCTGTGTTTGTTAAGTACCTGGTACATCTTTGGATGGTTGAGTAAACTGGAGCACCCGGAGAAAACCACTCATTCCACAGGGATTCCTTACAGAGGTTGCTAGGATTGAACTCCCAACACCGCCCCATGTTGTATTAGCATCACGCTAACTGCAATGCTGCCATGGCACCCCAATAAGAAACTAAATGGCATTTTGTTCCTGATCACTGTATTTGGTGATCTAAATCTGCATTTGTTAATAGCAAACAATCATTTTCACCAGGTTTTTGACAGAGAAATTTGGAGACATGTTTCTGACTTTCAGCTTTAAAGGTCTAGTTGGAATATTTAAACTCTTTCCCTGCACCCTCACCCAGCCTCTCTGTCATAGACACAGCTCCACAAGCTTTCAGATCAGTTAACCCAGAGACTGAACTTAGTGCAGTAAAGTGCTGCTGAGATGTAGGATCAACTATGATCTTACTAAGCTTAACAAGACTTGGATGAGGAATCAGAGGGGAGATGACGTGAAATCTAGCGTGTAGAAGGTTGTTGTAGATTACAACAGGACATTGATGGGATGCCGAGCTGGGCTGAGAAGTGGCAGATGGAGTTCAATCCAGAAAAGTGAAGTGATTCCTTTTGGAAGGTTGAACAGTATTAATGACAGGATTCTTAGCAGTGTGAGGGACTGAGGGTTCTCAGAGTCTATGTCCATAGATCCCTCGAATGTTATTAGGATGGGTTAAGCAGGAATATGGTGTGTTGGCCTTCATTACTCAAGTGATTTGAGTTCAAGAACTGCGAGATAATGCTGCAGCTCTATAAAACCCTGGTTAGACCACACTTGGAATATTGTGTTCAGTTCTGGTCACCTCTTTATAGGAACTCATAGAATCTTCGGAGTGTGCAGAGGTGATTATTAGGTTGCTGCATGGATTGGAGAGCATGTCTTGTGAGGATAAGTTGAGTGACTTGACAGAGGTGTAAGAGATGGTAAGAGGCATAGATTGAGTGGACAGCCAGAGACTTTTTCCCAGGGTGAAAATGGCTAACCTTAAGGTGATTAGAGGGAAGTATAGAGGGGGATGTCAGAAGTGAGTTTCTTTTACACAGAGATGGGTGTGTGGAATGTTGGAAGGAATGGCCACTTGCATGTACAACCTGGCCCTTTCATTATTATTGTCTACTGTTTCCCGCAGCTGCAGCTGGTTCTGCAGTGAAGTCCGACTCGTCCGCAGTGCCCAGTATGGCTTCACTCTCGAATGCAGTATCTGCATCGTCGCTACTAACGTCAAATAGCCAGCACCCTGCAGCGCTGGCCAGCCTTAGCCACAGCGAGGAGCTCCCAAGCACTACCAACGCACAGCAGAGCAGGTGAGCGGCTTGTTTCAGCTTCAACAAGCCTGTATTGCCGCCCCTCCCCCCCTCGCCCTGTGGAATTTTTCCTGCAAACATTTCTACAGTGGTGGTTCCAGGGAAACTCCTGTTCCCCTCCCTGGAAGCATGTAACTTATAACAGGATCCCCAGACCACTTGATGGACTCCCATTCTGATTTAACATTGACATTCCCTCTCACTTTCAGTGCAAATTTAGTTTATTGTCATGTATACCACCAAACAGAACAACCAAGGTGCACAACGCAGTAAATATAACTCACGCACATAACACAAAGCAATATTACCACAAATAATATGGTGCATATATCATACAAGTTTAAAAAGTAAACCATGTAATGTTACTTGCAGTCCATGCATGATGGGTGGTGACAGGGAGTTCAGTATTATTTCTGGTGGGGGAAGAAGCTGTTTTCCATCATAACAGTCCTTGTCCTAATGCTGTAGTTCCTCCTGCCTGATGGGCGGGTCAAAGAGATTGTTGGATGGATGGGGGGGGGGGTGGGGGGGATCATTGACAATGCTAAGGGCCCTGTGTATGCAGTGCTTCTGATAAGCATTTCTGATGGTTGGAAGGGAGAGCCCTTTCTCTTGGTTTCAGTGTGAGAAAGGGCATAATACATAAATCTTACCAACCTGGCCATTCCCTTTTCTTTCTTCTACCTTCTGTGTGAAGATCAGGAATTCGAAAGCCTGGGCATCTGGACTTATTCACCACTACTATCAAACTGCCAAACCTGATCACCTCTTTCGCACCCTTTTCCTGGAATGCAATGTTCTCATACAGTTGACACGGCCAGAGACTCGAAAGTCAAGTTTGTGGTGACGTAGCTAGGGCAGTGGAGTGCTTCCTTTTCCATCGCAGCATTAGGTACACAGTATTCACAGGAAAAACATAAATCTAGGTTGTGCACACATTTAATAAAAAAAGAACTAAATTAGAACAAGAAAGTCAATTTTAGTACACAGTTATTACAGTGTTGGTGTACCAAGGCAGTGATTTAGGATTGTGATGGTTGGTTCAGGAACCAACTGGCTGAAGGGAATTAGCTGTTCCTGAACTGGTGGTGTGTTACTTCAGGCTTCTGTTCCTCCTGCCCAATGGTTATCCAGAACGTAGAACAGTACAACACAGAAACAGGGCGTTCAGCCCACAAATTGTGCCAAACCAATTAAATTAGTAATCAAATGGCCAACTAAACTACTTCTGCCTACACAATGTCCATATCTTTCCATTTTTCTCCCATTCATGTGCTTATCTAAATGTATCTTAAAAACTTCAAGCCACTTCAGGCAGCGCATTCCAGGCACCCACCACTGTAAAAAAAAACTTGCCCCTCACTTTTCCTTTGAAATTACCTTTTCTCAGCTTAAATGCATGCCCTCTGGTATTAGACATTTCAACCCTGGGAAAAAGATATTGTCTGTCTGCCCTATCTATGCCTCTCATAATCTTATAAACCTCTCTCAGATCTCCCCTCAGGCTGTGCTGCTCCATAGAAAACAGCTCAAGTTTGTGAAAGCACATTCCTTCTAATCCAGGCAACATCCTGGTAACCTCATTTGCACCCTGTCCAAAGCCACAACGTCCTTCCTGTAGTGTGGATGACCAGTCTCTCTTCAGCGATTCCTAATGCACTACTTTAGGCTACTTTATCTGCTGTTTAGCACTCGTTTTATTATGTATTATTACCATTTATACTGTTTATGCAAACAAGGTGTTTCATTCCACCTTGATGTGAATGGCAGGCTAATCTTCAACAAGAGAACAGCTGGAGTTGACAGTGCACTGTGCTGGTGTGGCTTTACAGAATAAGTTTTCTCTTTTCTTGCCCCCTCAGTACTCCGTCTACTCAACAAAACAGCAACCTCTCCTCTTCCTCAGCACGCACTTCAACATCGACCCACCTGGTAAGTCCAAAGTGAATTCCCGTTGTTTTCCCTCTGCTGATCGCCACCTGGCAGGACACTTCTGTCAAAACCCTTGGCGTCGCTGGCATACATCTCTGTGCCAGAATGGTGACTTGTTCCATTGAAGTGTTTACCCATAAATGGTCTCCTGGTGTTCTCGCAGAAGAGTAGTGCTGAGCTGGAGAAAAGAACAATTGTTTACAGTGCAGAGTCCCCAATTATTTATGGTTCAGTGCTGTAAAACACTTTAAAATGCTGTTTACATTGTAAATACATGCTGGTATTTATGTAATTATGCACATTTTATTGCACAAATGTACTTCTGATGTTATTTTTATAGCTTTTTATTCTTCATAACTATTCAGTGTTACATTTAGTTACATTTTGTGCCTTGACCATCACAGCACTGTAACTTCCCAATACATGTAAATTTATACTCTGGCCATTTTGTTTACACCGGCACACCTCGTGGATGCAAATGTGCATTTAAGTGAGAACACTACCAGTGCTACTACAGAACTATAAAACTGTAATTCCTAATAGAGGAATTCACCCAGTGTACCCTGTTGTGTTCTTTTGATTGACTGTAAATGAACAAAGTCAGTGCAGTTATATGTTTTCATATAATACTTCTGACAATTACAGCCTCCAAGTCTTCATTTTCATTGTAACATTGTCAATTCCATCAAATTCTTCATAGTTCCTAACTTGATGAAGTAGTGAAATTGTCTAATTTTCACTCACGGCTGTTTTACTCATCTCCAAGCCTGAATGTTTGAAACCGCAGTGAGCAAAGCAGTTCTGAATTGTCTTGCTGCTTTTTGAACACAATCATATACAACTGACATGTTTAAGAACTATTCCTTCTAGGCACGGTGTGTGTTTAATGGGCACACAAGTGTAAAGGAGAACAAAATGATTGTTACTCTGGATCTGCAGTACAGAAAAAATATTACAAAATAAATATAAATACATAAAATATCTTACATACATTGATTGTAAACCCAGAAAGTGACGCGGGACACAGGAGTTTCTGTACACAACCTGACTGACAGGAATGATAAAGTAGTGAGGGTTGTGGAGGGATGGATACGAGAAATAGAAGCAGTGGTTTGTGTAAACAACCAACAGAACCTAGGTGCCAGATTCCGGTGGTGGTATAGTATACCTACCGTGCCTGTTAACGTTATTTTAGCTCAAGGCATCGTAGGTCATTCTGTAAGAAGTTTGTACGTTCTCCCCGTGTGTGTGTGTGGATTTCCTCCGGGTGCCCCGGTTTTTCCCCACATTCTGAAGACTTGTGGGTTAGTAGCTTAATTGGCTATTGTAAATTGTCCTGTAATTAGGGTTAAAGCGGTAGGTAACTGACAGCACAGACTGAAGTTCCGGAAGGTCCAATTCCACGCAGTATCTATAAATAAAATAAATAAATAAAGATAACAAGCAACAGCAAAACAGGCCTCCAACCCCTGCACAGGCCATTTTCAGCCACCAGTGGACTCATGGATTGGCAGGCATTGGGCCTTTGACTTCAGCAGCAGAGTCACAGACTTGCAGCCCCAGACATCAAATCTTGATTTCCAGGCTTTCAATCGACCTTTGTGCTTTGATCCGATCAACCATTGGGCTTTATTTATTTACTTACTTAGAGATACAGCGCAGAACCGGCCTCTCAAGCTGTACTACCCAGAAACCCCCATTTAACCCCAGCCTAATCATGGGACAATTTACAATGTCTAATTAATCTACTAACCGGTTTATCTTTGGACTGGTGTGCGGAAGCTGGAGAACCTGGAGGAAACCCATGTGCTCAGGTATATACAGGTGGGGCCAGATTTCCAATACCCCGAGCTGTAATGGCATCATAACCGCTGTGCTGCTGTGGTGGCACAGCCCAGGCGTTCAATCGACCTTCAATCTTCAGGATCGACCCCAGAGCTCACCAATGAGGACTGGAGCTCCGGACTCTGTGATGACAGGGTCCTTGAACACTGTCCGTGCCAGCTTGACATCTGGGTATTTCCATGTCGAGATCGCAGCCAACCTATTGCTGGCCCCGCTTCTGTGCCTGTTTCCCTTTGCCATCGATTCCCTGATCTTTCACAAATCTATTCACTTCCTCGTTAACTACCACACTCCCACTGATGCACCATCGTCCAGAGTGCAGTCATGCAAATCTATAGCACAGAAGTGGATCCTTCGGCCCATCTTGTCCATGCTGACCCTGGTGCATATCGATACTGGTCCTATTACGCCCCTACCTCATATTTCAGAGTTCAATTCTGGTGACCTCGGTATGAAGTTTTACTTCCTTCCTGTGAGTGTGTGGGTTTCCTCCCGCAGTACAAAGGCGTACTGGATAGTAGGTTAATTGATCATCGTAAATTGTCCCGTGACTGAACTGTTGATAATAGATAGGTTGCTGAGTGGTGTGGCTCTTTGAGCTGAAACAGCCTGTTCCACGTCTCTAAATACAGGTTTCCTCCGCTATTTGAAGGTAGAGCATTCCTTTGAAACAGTTCGTAAGCTGGAATGTCGTAAAGCGAAGAAGCAGTTACCATTTATTTATACGGGAAAATTTTGTGAGCGTTCACAGACCCAAAAAATAACCTACCAAATCATGCCAAATAATACATAAAACCTAAAATAACAGTAACATATAGTAAAAGCAGGAATGATCTGATAAATACACAGCCTATATAATGCAGGAATACTTTTCTACAATTATTGCAGCACTGTCCACTGCAGTGAAAATCTCACACAAGTGCTCTCGGCAGCACTTGCAGCAAAAACACACGGCGCAAGAGCTCCTGGCAGAAATAGATGGCGCAAGCGCTCCCGGCAGAAACACTCTTTCCAGTAACTCTTAAGCTATGAAGCTATTGAATAACACATAAAAATACACGGCCTATATAAAGTAGAAATAATGTACGCCCAGTGTAGTTTCACTTTCCGGAATTGGGAAGACAGTGAGGACATTGATGATGGTGTGTTAGGCTGAGTCGTCGGAGTGGTGGGAGGTAGAGGAGATTTGGGTGTCATCTCATCGTCGTCTGTTTTCATCGGGGAAGGCAGGTCACCTTCTTCTATGTCCGCCTGCTTCAATGTAGAAGGTCAAGTTTCGTCGTCTGCTGCGGCTGATGTGGAAGGATTGAAAAACGACAGTATGCCTGACTGCTTAGCCTCGCGCATTTTTCTATCATAGAGTTCTTTGTAAGCACTCAAACTGTCCTGCAAGTATGCCCTAAGCCTATGTACCCTTTCAAAGTTAAAGTCATACTTTTCTGCAATCATTGCAGCGTTGTCAATCCCAACGAAAATCGCACGCAATTGCTTCACGTTCAGTTCCTGGACGACTTCACTTTCGGGCTGTTGGCTACTGCGTTCGACTTCAATTGTTATCCTTTCCTCTTCATCAGCTCTTCATCTATCAGTGCTTGGTCGTGGGATGCCAAAACTTCTTCAACATCATCATCTTCAACTTCTACAAACCCTTAGCCAAACTCACTATGTCCTTACTTCGTTCACCACGATCAAAATGCTTAATTATGTCTAGTTTTATGCTGAGTGTAACACCCTTACGCGCTCTTTTAGGCTTTTCCGATACCTTAGAACTCATCTTGCTAATGGATGCACAAAATAAATCGACATAAAGCACAGATGCTCACAGGCACATGTTTAAGCAAAGCCGACTAGAATGCAGTTCCAGGGGAGGAGGTTGGCAGCTTGGGTCACACGCTGCCTTTTTTCATAACAGTGAAAACACCTTCTGTTAGCAAAAACAGGTAACTAATGTAGGTCTTTCGTAACAGCGAGTTGATGTAAAGCGAACGTTCGAAAAGCAGGGGACGCCTGTAAAATAAATGTTTTGATGTATGTGCGATTAGTCAATCTAATTCTAAGTAGCTGTCCAAAAGCCTTTTAAGCGTTAAGATCGTATCTACCTCCATCATCCCCTCTCACTCATTCCAGATGTCCTCCACACTCTGGGGGAAATCTTGCCCCCTTCAGTCTCCTATAAATTTTCCCCTCTCGCTGTGCTCTCGAGACTTTCCTGTCCTGGTCTGATCATAATTTTATAACCAGACGCACCACCCTCTATGAGAAACCTCTGTGCACTCGGTTTTAAACCAACCTTGTAGCTGTGTCTGCTGATGTGAGATTTTATCACAGGCAGAACCTCTCCAAATATGTACCCTGACATAACCCTAAATGATTCAGTGAGATTGTCCCTCATTCATATGAACACCAAAGTGTGTTGTCCCAACTTCTATAACCGCTCGTGATACAACCTTGCTCCAGGAATTAATGCCTCTTGTGATGATCCAGTGGCCAGATGGGCAGTTCAGCCTTAAACATGTGTGTGGTGCAGGCAGGGGAGCAAAATGGAGAGGTTTAAGGAGTGAATTTAGAGCTGAAGGCCCAGACAGCAGAAGGTATCGCCACCAAAGGATGAGCAACAGAATTAGAAGGAGGCCAAAGAGTGAGAGGGGTATGAAGCAGCTGAAGGCATGAGGAGATGGTGGGATTTGAAAGCTAGAATAGTAACCTCAAAATACGGTCATATATATAGAAAGGTGCGGGAAAAGGGGCCAATATCACTATGAAGGATCCTGCCCACCAGAGGAGGCTATGTAGCATCACACCAGGACCACCATACTCAAAATCACTTACTTTCCATAAGGAGTAAGGCTGATCACCTCCGCCCACTAACTCACCCCTCCACACCCCCAACCACCACTGTTTTATCATTTCCTGTCAGTCACCTTATGTACAGACACTCCTGTACCTAGTGTAATTCATGGACATACAATCAGTGTATGTAAGCTATCTTATATATTTGTATGCATTACTGTGTTTTTGTGCTGCAGAGCATCAGGAGTAACAGTTACTTTGTCTCCTTTATACTGTGTACCGGGAATGACATTAAACAATCTTAAATTATGATGTACTTTGTCTAAAATCAAAATGCCGTTGCATTCTTCCTTCCTTCCTTGCATTGCATCATTTTTGTCAATTTAGCTACAAAAACAACTTTAAATTAAAGGTTATGAAACTGGGGATTGTGTGACCACATGCAGTTACTGAAGGCAGGGGACTGGGTAGGCAGTGAAAGAAAGCAGCAATGCTCAGTGAAAATGTGTGTGTTTGGAGAAATGCAAAGGTACGTAGACTATTTCTCCCTCAAACAAGCCCCACAGTCACTGGAGTCTGACCTCCTGTGCATACAATCTAGACTGGTCTCAGTGGAGCCTCTGATTTTGGGGAAAACATAATCTCAGTAATTCTGGTAGTAGATTACACCTTGGACACCATGGTGTCGTTAGCAGCTTGATTTCTCGCTGTAAGAAAGTGGTATAGGGATACCTCTGAGAACCATATCTTGTAGCACTTGGTAAAATTCCATCTTTCTCAGAACATACTGGTGCAATTCTACACTGCCATCATAAGGAGCACCCTCACATCAGCCATTACTGGTGCCGCACCCTCTTGCACTGTGCAAAAACTGCAGAGAGCCATCAGGTCCACTGATAAGGTCATTGGTCATTAATAAGGTCTACCATCACTGCAGGACAAAGTAGTGGGCAAGCAAGCCACCCAGCAAACTGCCTTTTCCAAAAGCTCCCTTCTGAAAAGTGCTGTGGGACCATTAAAACAAAAACTTCATGGCATCTTAAAAGTTTCTTTCCCTGGCAGTTAATCTGATCAACCTTTCTAGTTACCCCCACCCCCGTTACCCTGTCACTGCAATGGACTACAAATACTTCCAACCACTTTAATTCGATAATTGTTAAATGCTGTTTGGTTGCGCCCTGACTAACACACCACAGCAAATTCACAATACGTGTAAAACGGACCCTCGGTCCCGAGGCACCTTGGGCAGGCTCTTAGAAATGGAATCCCCTTGGTCCTAGTGTGCTTCTGAATTTGCTCACTCACCCACCCTTTGTCACTTCCACCTACACTTCCCAGCAGACGGAGATACCATTACAGCTTGGGGCGTTTGGAGTTCAATTCCAGTGTCATCTCCAAGCAGTCTGTATGTCCTTTGGAATACGTGAGTTTCGTCCGGGTGCTCCAGTTCCCTCCCACATTCCAAAGACATACCACTTAATAGGTTAATTGGTCAGTGTAAATTGTCCCGTGATTAGGATACGGTTAAATCAGGGGTTGCTGGACAGTGCAGCTCGAAGGGCCAGAAGGACCTATTCCACACAAAATCACTAAAAAATAAATATCGCATTATTTAACTATTGATCACCTGTTCCTTTTCCTGGATCCTTCTCACACCTGCCATCTTTTGCTCCACCCCCTACCTTTTTATACTGGCTATATTTCCTTCCTGATGAAAGGTCTCAATGGGAAACATCAACTGTCCAATTATGTCTCAACCACTGAGGACATCCAGCAATTTTTGTGTTAAGGTGAATCTGTGGAATTCATTGGCACAGACAACCTGTATAGGCCATGTCATTGGGTATATTTAAAGCAAAGGTTGATAGATTTTAGATGAATAAGGGCATCAAAGGTTGCAGAGAGAAGGCAGGACAATGGGATTAAAGGAAAAATAATTCAGCAAAAATGGAACAGCAGAGTAGACTCAATGGGCCGAGTGGCCGAATTCTGCTCCTATGTCTTGATTGGCATTGGACTTTGGGAATGGCTGAACATTCTAAGGTGTTGAGGACTGTGTTCGCTGCCGTGCATTGTTACCGGGCTTTGTCATGAGAACGTAGCATGACTAATTGTTTTCCTTTTTGAATGTGCTTTTCTCACCCACTCTCAGCACACAAGTGTGGAAAGCGATGCCAGCCTTCACCCGCCCTCTAGCACTTTTGCTACGGCCGCAAGCACAGTGTCAGTGGCCCCCTCGTCAAGTGTCTCCAACACCCTCGGAGGTGGCAGCAGCCTAGGCCTTAGTTTGGTCAGTAACTCCACAGTGACGGTATCCTCACGCAGCTCTGTGGCCACCACGTCAGGTAACAATGCCAGAGAAGCTGCACAAACTCACCCAGATTAGACCATGGGGTGTTCTTTCCCTCCTGTCTCCCCCACCACCATTTCCCCCTCCCCCTTTCCATTCTCATCCCCACCCACCACCCCTCTCTTGCCTCCTTTACCCCTCCCTCTCTCTCTTCTCTGTGCCTCTTCTACTGTTATATCTCTCTGCCTTTCCCAATGTCCAAGTTGGTGTTGGTGTTGCTGTCCATTCTAGAAGATCACCCTTGGAAATAGCATTTCCTTGGCAGGTGTCCTCTGTCTAAAGGGCAGCAGATTTGCTTTATTGCTCAAGCCAAAGGTGCAGGAGCAAGAGCTCTGAGAGGGCTGGTCCGACCAGTGAGGTTGACTGAGGTACAGTACATCTTCTGGTGACTGCTTGAAGGCATGGGTTGCCTCATTGAGCAATTGTTCCACTGAGGAATCTTAACTGCATCCACCATGGATGATCCCTTGCTGTTATCTTTACATTGTGGTTTTTAAAATATCTTTTAATGAATCTGATCCTGTGGTGACTGGTTGCTATTTAACGCTACATTTATTGGTCTTTCCCAGGAAAGGCGCCTCCAAATCTTCCCCCAGGAGTTCCGCCCTTGCTACCAAACCCATACATTATGGCTCCTGGTCTCCTGCCTGCCTATCAGGTGAGATGCTTTGCATACAAGTTGCTTGATTAGCTTTTCTCTTTCTCCCTTCAAATATGCATCAGTCTGCTTTTCACCCTGTCTACACACTGTATTTCTTTATTTCATGTAAGTGCCTGCAAGAAAATATATCTGTGTAGTATATGGTGACATGCATTCTTTAAAAGTAAATTTACTTAGAACACCGGGGGATGCAGTTTAGCTCTTAATGTCTTCACCTGCACCTATGCCAGATGCCCTCAAAACATCGAGGGCTGTAAAGATAATGTGGGAATAGCCATCTCATCTGGTTTCCTCTGCATCACAGCCCAGATATGCAGGGCATAGGTGGGGGCCTAGCATGGAACATGCACTCAGTAGCCACTTATTGGGTATACCTGTACACCTGCTCGCGAATGCAAATATCTAATCAACCAATCATGTGGCAGCAACTCTGTGCATTAAAGCATGCAGACATGGTTAAGAGCTTCAGTTGTTGTTCCGACCAAGCATTTAGAATAGGGAAGAAATGGGATCCAGTTGACTTTGACTGTGGAGCAATTGTTGGTGCCAGACTGGGTGGTTTGAGTGACTCAAACTGCTGATCTCTTGGGATTTTCATTCACAACAGTTTCTAAAGTTTGCAGAAAATGGTGGAGTGAGCAGCAATTCTGTGGGTGAAAATGCCTTGTTAATGGGAGAGGTCAGAGGAGAATGGCCAGACTGGAGCTGACCTGAAGGTGACAGTAACTCAGATAACCCTGCGTTACAACAGTGGTGTGCAGAAAAGCATCTTTGAATGCACAACAGGTCAAACCTCGAAATAGATGGGTTATAGCAGCAGAAGACCACGAGCATACACTCACTGGCCATTTTATTATGTAGAGGAAGTAACAAATAAAGTGGCCACTGAGTGTGGATAAGGATATTGAGATTTTGCCAGTTAAGTTCTCGAAACCAGGACTTGTTTTGCAATACTTGAAGAGTCTTCCTGATAAAAGCACAAGAAACAAAATCAGGAGTAGGCCCTTCCTTCCTCCTGTACCCTTCACCAAGATGCCCTGTTCCCTCACATTCCCTTGATGCAGAAATCTCTACGTATCACAGCACCCCCCCCCCCCCCACCAGCAGCTAGAGATTTGTAAAGGTTCACCAACCTCTGGGTGTGGGCATTTAGACTAGTTCAAAGGTAGTAAAGGATTGGAGCCAAACATAAGTAAGTGGGATTGGTCATGATAGAATTTTGGTCAGCATGAACCAGTGGGCCAAAGGGTCTATTTCTGTGCTACAAGACTCAACTACCATTTTGGTATGACTGACCCCTGATTCTAGACACCCTCTCCAGGAGAAACATCATCCCTGCATCTACCCTGTGAGCTCCTTAAGATTTTGTATGTCCCAATCAGATCATATTCTTTCAACCTGCAGTTTTCTGACTACCTCTTTATAAGATACTCTCAAGAATCAATCTGTCACCGGTTTGTCCTTTCCAGATAGTCACACCAGGGCTCAGTACACACAATGACCACTACATTAGCTGCCCCCTCTAACTGTAAAATGACTACCTAGTGTATTTCTGTATGTTCATTGTCTTCTGCTGCTCTAGCCCGTCCACCTCGAGGTTCAGAGATGCTCCTCTGCGCATCACTGTTGTAACATGTTATTTGAGTTACTGTCGCCTTCCTGTCAGCTTGAACCAGTCTGCCCATTCTCTGACCTCTCTCATTAACAATTTTTTTTTGTTTCTCGTATATGAAAATCTCAGGAGATCAACAGTTTCTGAGATACTCAAACCACCCCATCTGGCACCAACAACCATTCCACAGTCACGTAGATTACATTTCTCCCCATTCTGATGTTTAGTCTAAGCAACAACTTGACCATGTCTTCATGCTTTCATACATTGAGTTGGTGCCATATGATGGGCTAATCAGATATTTACATTGATGAGCAGATGTACCTAATATAGTGGCAGGTGAGTGCAGATCCATGCTGTAACCCTTTCTGAAGTCAGTCAAAGTCCAATTTAAGTTTATTGTCATAGGCATACACACCTAGGGCATAAATGCAATGAAAATTAGCTTTTTGCAGCAGCAGAGTACATTACAAACATGACAACTTAAATTAGCATATTATACATTGTCAAAGTAGGGCATTGTCATATGAGGGCCCTCCATTGTTTGGGGTCGACCAACTTGTTGCATCCTAGCTGTCCATGTTACATGCCACAGTACTCTAGCCTATCAGTACAATATTGGAGAGCAAACTATTGCCCATGCAGAAGGCTCCTCCTCTCCACACAGCTGATGAATCCAAAGCAATGGCAGAGACCGATACAGTTTGGCACCAGCAGCTCCATGGGATTCACTAGTCAGTGTTGGGCTCAATGTAGGACTACCTTCGGCACCAGCTCCAGATTGCTCCTGGATTTACTCCTGAAGCCTTCCCCGTGGGTGAGTTAGCAGCAAGGCAACAGAGGTTTGAGAACAGTTTTCATTCTAGGTGAGCTGCCAACCAAAGCTGACAAGCCTCATAGCCTTATACTGCCTTGAGATTCATCTCAAGGCATTTACAGGGAAATAAATACAGTAGAATTTATGGGAAACTACATAAACAAAGATTTACCATCAATGTACAAAAGACACATTTTGCAAATAAAATAAATAAATAATGCTGATGATATAAGTTGTAGAGACCTTGGAAGTGAGTCTGTAGCTCACTTATCAATGTAGCAATGCGTTAACTTGTATAACATTGGAGTGGAATGTGGTCCGAGATAGATGTCGAGTTTTCAGGTGATGGCGTTGGATCCATAAAGACCAGCAAACAGTTCCCATTTGAGCAACACACAAAACTGCTGGTGGAACGCAGCAGGCCAGGCAGCATCTATAGGAAGAAGTACAGTTGACATTTCGGGCCGAGACCCTTCGTCAGGACTAACTGAAAGAAAAGATAGTTCCCATTTCAGCTTGTGCTTGTCCAAAGTACATTAACATCATTTACTTTCTTGTGGGTGTTCATGGTAAATACAAAGAAACACAACATAAATATCCACACATAATAAAGACAAATAAACAGCCAAGGTGTAAATACAAAAAGACAAAAGCAACATAATAAATAACCAATAAATATCAAGAGCATGAGATGAAGAGCCCTTGAAAGGGAATCCATAGGTCTATAGATTATTTCAGCATTGAGTTGAATGAAGTTATCCCCTCTGATGGGTCAGGGTGCATGCGTACCTTTGCTCTTTGTCCCAAAACCCTGTCTGCCTACAGCAGTCACAGCCTCTTGGTTGTGGGGTAGTCGAGGGACAGGCAGATTTCCACTTGTAAAGTAGGCAGGGGCATTGATCTGCTTTGGGGAGTAGATCTCGTACCAATTGAACCCCAATCACATTCATGGATTACCATCTGACACACATCAGTGATTCCCTTCGGGAAGTTTGTGTGGAATCAGAGTGCCTGGTCAAGCCACCGGGTCACCAGTGAGATGCAAACATTCTGCCACTGGCATACACAGTTTGCTCTCAGACAAGCTCCGAGTGCTCCAGTTTCCACCCACAGAAAAGATCAAAATTCTAAATAACGTTTGTCATATGCTACCCTGAGATTAATTTTCTTGCAGGCATTTGCTGTAAATTCAAAGAGATACAATAGAATCAATAAAAAACTACACCCAAAGACGGACAAACAACCATTATGCAAATACACAACAAGGAAAACATGTTAGATAAATAAGTCATTAGGCATAAGACATAAATATTGAGTACAGAGACCTTGAAGGAGAGTCCATAGGTAGTGGAATCATCTCCAAAGTCGTACGGGTAGTAGGTTAATTGGTCACGTGGCTGTAAGTAGGTGCCACGTCCTCACTGGGCAAGAAATTCTGTTACCATGCTGTATCTCAAATAAATGTCCTCTTTGCTTCAGCCTCAGGTGTACGGCTATGATGATTTGCAGATGCTACAAACAAGATTTCCCTTGGTAAGTAGTGTTTTATTTTTCTCTATTCCTGCAGGGTACACTGGAAACTCTCAGCTTTGTGTGCAGCATCTATGGAGAGAGAATTAACATTTTGAGTCCTCATAACTGAGAAAGGGGTAAAAGAGGGAACATCTGTAAAAGGGCAAGACTCAGTTAAATGGGTTGATGAGAGCACACTCCCCTTGACCTATCCACCTCTTCCCCCCCCCCCCCCATCTTCCACTCTTTTCACAGACAGATATGCAGTGATGCTTCCTGTCCCGTTGAGTGTTTCAAAGTTTTCTCTTTTCACACTTGTAGTTTATTAATTATTAACCCCCCAAAAAATTCTTCCAATGTGGAAACCATTAGTTTGCTCATATTTGCTGGGCATTAAAACTGTTACTGCACAGAAAGTTCAGCCTTGGTTATCTTGTGACCACAGCTAAAAATGAGTACAATTTAAAATTGACCTCAATCCTGCCACGGCCATTGTTTGAGCCCCTGTCCTGGAGCCGCACAGGTGAAATGCTACTCTGTTTGCAGGTTATACAGAGCAAGGATGATAACCACTGAAGACTGGATAGTAGTGGGGTGGGGGGAGGTGCCTGCAGCTGGTGTGCTTAGAACAAAGAACAGTACAGCACCTTAATGTTGTCGTAGCCAGGGAAGTAATGGGGATAAGCTCCCACTACCTATTAAGTGCACCTAATGGCATGCATCTCAAATAGCCTCTGACAGCCAAGTCCCGCTCCTGGCCTTCGCATGTGGCTTAGTTACTAAACCCAGCGGAACTATTTCTTCTGACTAGAGAAGGGGTAAGGCAGGTTATTGGCTCCTTAGAACTAGTTTCTCTGATTAGGTAGTATCACTGGCCATGGTTGACAGCTCATCTAAGAGAAGAAAAACTGATCTCAAACTTGCATTAGTCTGCTGCAATGCCCATTCAGGAGGAAACCTGAGGAAAAGTCCAGAGCTGGAGTCCTTTAGGCAGTCCTACGTTGAGTTCAATGCTAACTGGCAACTCCTGCAATGCCACTGGTGCCAAACTATCAGTCTCTGCCATTCCTTTGTATTCATCAGCAGCGTAGGGGGGCGTGGGGGCTGCTGCATGGGCAACAGCTCTCCGTATCGTACTGCCCTGGCTTGTGTATCAACAGTGTCGATAGCTAGGACGCAGCATCTGTGGTTGACCCCGGCCAGCAGAGGCCCCTACGAGTACAGCAGAGAAACGGGCCTTTCAGTCCACCATGGTGCCCACAATGCCTGCCCAAAATGTCTTTTGGACATGGCTGCTATGTCCATTACCAAATCTATCCCTCAGCAGACCATCTGTACTGCCTCCACCCTGACACCCAGAGTCTAGTCCTTGTGATCTCCAGGGACCTGTTCTGGGCCCAACGCATTGATGAAGGCATGCCAATGGCTACACTTCAGTAGGACTTTGAGGAGATTTGGTGTGTTATTAAAGACTAGCAAATTTCTATGGATACATAGTGCTGAGATTTCTGGCTGTTTGTGTCACCATCACCATCTGGTAAGGAGGGTCAGAAAGGACTGCGGGAGGTTGTAGACTGAGACTACGTCCACACTAGACCGGATAATTTTGAAAACGCCGGTTTCGCATAAAAACGTTAGACGTCCACACTAGGCGTTTTTAAAAATACCTCTGTCCACATTAAAACGGATACTTGGGTGCATCTTCTCCTGGGCACATCTACAGAAGACAACCGAAGAGGAAGCAGTTTACTATTTCAGTTTCTGCTGCAGCGGCATTCTATTGTGTTCATGAAATCAATGAAACTCCGTGCTGCTGCCACCATCTGTTCCAGCACATCATGACAGCGTTTTTAGATTTCTCCGGTTACCCCATCTACCTCTGCCCAATCCGGCGCTTTCAAAATTACACACTCTGGAGAGCGTTTCTGAAAATCTCCATTTTCGGGGGACGAAAACGCCGTTTCAGTGTGGACATGGATAAAAACGAAGAGAAAAAACTTCAGTTACGGATTTATCCAGTATAGTGTAGACATAGCCTGAGCCTGCTCCATCGTGGGCACTGTCTCCCCACCTCTCAGGACATCTTCAAGAGGTGGTGATTCAAAAAGGCGACACCCATCATCAAGGACCCTCGCCATCCAGGACACACCCTCTTCTTAAACTACCATCACAGAGCAAGTACAGGAGCCTGAAGACATACACTCAATTACTCAGAAGTAGTGAGGTAGTCTTCATGAACACAATTTTTAAAAATTATAACTTGTACTTGTTTGTTATACCTGCACTGTACTGCTGCCACAAAACTGCATATTTCATGACAATGATAATAAATCTAATTATGGTTCTCATCACTCGGTCTTCCCGGGTCAGATCGGTGGGTCTCATTTACTGCAGCACCGTGGTCTCCTTTGTTCCCGAGTTTTCTAATAGTCTGCTCTCCTTCAGGATTACTACGGAATTCCATTTGCCACTCCTACCACGCCAATTACAGGACGGGAAGCAAGTTTGACGAATAACCCATACTCTGGTAAGCTCCCAACAACTGAGAGATGGAGTTGATCTGTTGAAAAGATTTCCTATCACATTTGGATCTAATTCAGTTAGTTTAGTTCCTATCGGCACCCATTCTGGTTTAGCAACAGGTTTCTTCCCCAGAGTAACACACACACATGCTGGAGAAGCTCAACATATCTTGTAAGAAAGCAAACGGTTAAAGTTTTGGGTGGAATGGAAAGGGGCAGAAACCAGAATTAAGGTTGGATGAGGGGATGGAGTAGAAGATGGGAGATGATAGGTGAGACCAGCTAAGGGGGCAGGTGGGTGGGTTGGGGAGGTAGGGTGAAGTAAACAGCTGGGCGGTGATAGGTGGGAATGGTAAAAGGAGAGAAGAGTGTGGACCATAGGAGAAAGGGAAAGCAGAGGGAGGCCGATAGGCAGGCGAGGAGAAGGGAAGATTTGTCTCCCAGGACTCCATTCTCTTGATTCTCTGTGCTGTCTGGCTGGAGTTATGCATCCCAGGCCCAGTCTGGCTTGCTGTCTGTTCATCTCTCCGCATGGCAGCCAACCCCCTTGTTCAGCCAGTGCAATGGTTCAACTGGTTCAGCCACTACTGTACAACCTCAGGTTCCAGGTTTGATCCTGACCTTTAATGTCATCTGACCATACATATATACAACCAAACAAAACAGCATTCTTCCAGACCACGGTACACCCACACAACAGATATCACACGCAGTCCATAAACCAGAATATTATCATGTAAATAAGCTAAACAACTACAATTCAAAATGCATGTGTTAAAGGACAGCACAGGTAAACTGTAAACAGCTCGCCGTCCTAGTGACGGGATCTCGATGGTGGCAGGGTAGTCCTTAGTCTCACAGACTGAAGGAAGGCGCTGTTACTCAGTCTCGCAGTCCTAGCCCTGATGCTTCTGTACCTCCGTCCTGAAGCTAGTGGGTCAAAGAGATTGCGTGGTGGGTGATAGAGATCATCAAAGTGCTGTGGGCCCTTCGCCTGCAGTGCTCCTGGTAAATGTCACAAATAGAGGAGAGGGTGATCCTGGTGATCCACTCGGCAGTTTTTACTGTCCTTTTCGAGAGTTCAGTATAGCTTCCATACCACAGCCAGACTGGAGAGTCTCAATGACGCTCTTGTAGACAGTTGCCAGGATGGAGGCGAGGAGCTTTGCACACTTCAATCTCCTCAGAAAGTGTAGATCCTGCTGTGCCCCCATGACTGCTGAGGAGCTGTTGTAGGTCCATTTTAGATCGTTATGTGCTCTTCACTCTCTCCACGGCAGAGCCATTGAGGCGCAATGGAGAGCGGTTGACCTGAGCCTTCCTGAAGTCCACAGTCATCTCTTTTGCCTTGTCCATGTTGCGACTCAGGTTGTCTTTACGTGGAGCTTGTCCATTCACCCTTGTAGGTTTCCTCTTAGGTGTGGCATTGATTGTCACATGTACCAGGGTAGAGGTTTTTTTTTAACTTTTAAATGGCAGAGGACATTCAGTGGGCTAAATTTTATGGTCTTGATTCAAGATCGTTTAATGTCAATTTCCAATACAGGAGTATAAGGAGAGTGAAATAATTGTTATTCCAAATCCTGTCAGCACAGAAAAAAACACAGTAAGATAAAGAACAATGATATAAATACACAAGATGGCTTATATACATTGATTGTAAGTCAATAAAGTGACGCCCTATGGAGGAGTGTCTGTACGTGAGGTTACTGATAGGAAATGATAAAATAGTGCTGGTGGGAAATGTGATGAGTTTGTTTAGTGGGAGGAGGTGCTGATCAGCCTTCCTGCTGGGGGAAAGTAACTTTTTTTTGAATCTGGTGGTCCTGGCATGGATGATAAGTTGTCTCCCTGTTGAGAGTGGGACAGGTAAGTCCATGACCCTTATGAATAGACAGCTCTGCAGAGAGTTGACCCCATAAGGCAGCCAGGCCAGACTGCATCTCAGGCTGGTGTGCACAATCAGGGAGTGTGCATACCAGCTCACTGGTATTTTTCACAGACTGCTCCAAGACTTCCCTCAGCCAGGCTGCTGTCAAATCAACCACCACCATTCCTGTGCCAAAGAACTCTGCACCTTCAGAACTAAATGACTGATGGTACTGATGCCAGTCATCATGACATACATTGGTTGGTAATGCCACACATCAAAACTCCATTCGTGCCACCCATGGAGACAAAGATAGAGGAATTGAAGGTGATGGGGAAGTGCTACAGATGGGTAGAGATTTGCATAGAATGGCCATGGTTGTATTGAATGGTGGATCAGACTTAAGGGGTCGACTGGTCTACACTTCCTACTTTCCAGTGTACTCCCCGTAAGTCTTTGCCGTCCGTGTATAATTTTCCTGCTGGAATTAACTGGCTGTTCAAACATGATGGGGAGGTCTGTGGTGCATTTTTGACATGTATTGGCAGGGGTTAAAGTGGTGTCTAACATGTCTCCTCTGCAGGAGATCTCACCAAGTTCGGGCGAGGAGATGCCTCCTCTCCGGCTCCAGCCACCAGCCTGGCGCAGCCTCAGCAAAACCAAACACAGACCCACCACACCACCCAGCAGACGTTCCTCAACCCGGCCTTGCCTCCTGGCTACAGCTACACCAGTCTGCCATACTACGCCGGGATGCCCGGACTCCCCAACACCTTTCAGTACGGCCCGGCCATGTTTGCTGTGAGTATTGAGGAGGGAAGCTCCTCTCTCCATGTGGAGTGGGGTGGTGGGGGGTGTGAAGTGAGGGCTTTCATCAGGAGGGAGCTGTGAATTTGGGACACAGGCGGAAGCCAACTTAGTGTAAGGAACAAGTCTATGAGTTGGAGCAGGGTTTCTGACGAACTCCAGATGTAGCTTCTTGGACCCTACACAGCATCTCAAGAATATCTGCCTCTTTTCTGACACTTGAGAATGTTATTGTCATTTATTAATGGCATCTATCATAAAGGACGCTCAGCATCTGGGATATACCCTCTTATTACCATTATCCAGGAAGTACAGGAGACTGAAGGCCCACACTCAACAGCTTCTTCCCTTCCGCCATCAGATTCCTCTTTCACGCTATTTATTTATATTATTCGTAATTTTTTATGTCTTATTCTGTAGTGCCCCAAAACTGGCAATGAACCTGATTTTGCTGGCAACTTCTCTGCCACTGACTCCTGTGAAGTGGAATAAAAATAGCTGTGCTTTCAAAGAGAAGTCTGTCTGGAAATAGGCCCTTCAGTCTGATCGTGCCATTTACCTGTGTTTTACCCATATCCCTCTCTAAACCTTCTCTATCCATGTACCTGTCCAAATATCTTTTAGACATTGGAATTGTACCCATCTCTATCTTGTTTCATATATCCATCCCCTTCTCTGGAACAATGTGTCTGTTGGGTCCCCTCTGAGTCTTTCCTCTCTCAGCTTAATGCAGTGCCCTCTAGTTTAGATTACTGTATGCTGGGGAAAAAATGTGACTATCCACCCTATCTCTGATGCTCATGATTTTATAAACCTTGAAGGTCCTCAGCAACACACAAAATTTGGAGGAATTTAGCAGGTCCTGCAGCATCTACGGTATGGAGTGGAATAAATAGTGTTTCGGGCTGAGACCCTGCATCAGGACCTCAACCTCCTTCGCTCCAGGGAAAAATTAGTCCCATTCTAGAATCTCTTACAACTCAAGCCATCTAGGTCCCGGCAATGTCCCTGTCAGTCCTTTTCTGCACCTTCCTTTCAAAATGTTCAGCACTGTTCGAATAGAGAAATGATTTGAGCTGCTCAGAAATTCTGGGTCTTCAAAAACCAAGGCAGAGTTTCAGAATTTGAGATTGGAAAGGGCTGCATATACACAATGGAGGGGGGTATTTGAAATTCCTGGTCACAAGCATCAGGGCCAGTTGTTAATGAAACCCAAGTTCAGTGGTTTTTAAATTAGAAGTGTAGGGGGTTAGAGGGCCAGAGAGAGCAGTTGATGAAGCTGATTTCTCTGGTGTATGCGGCTGCAGGGTCTTCGTGACCTATTATTTCATCACGGAGTTTTCTGTGGGCTGATTAGCTTCCTCCAGTGCTGTTAATCTTCCAATTCCAGTGTCTGCTCTTGGATCAGGCATGGGAATTTAAACCTGGGCCATGCTGGAGACACATAGGTGCTACTTGTCCCCCTTGTAGGAATACAGGTAGCTCAAATTCCCAAAAATCTTGTGTTGAAGAAAGTCCTGTGGCAGCAAAAACATTTGAAAATTATCTTTATTTGTCACATGTACATCAGAACATAATTTGTGTCAACGCCCAACACGGTTCAAGGATATGCTGGGGGCAGCCGCCAATGTGGCCAGGTTTCCAGTGCCAACAAAGCATTCCTGTGATCTACTAACCATAACCCATACATCTTTTTGGAATGTGGGAGTAAACCAGACCCCTGTCTCATGAGAAGAGCATACAAACTTCTTAGAGACAGTAGACCCGATCACTTTTGCTGTAAAGCGTTGTGCTAACCACTATTCTATTGTGCCACCCAGAATTGGCTGTGGTTGCTGTCAAAGCACAGACTAAAGCAGAATTTTCCTGATTTCCACCATAACCGATGCAAACCCATGTAATGCAGATAGTGTTCCTTAATCGTGTTACAGAAGCACATTTGTAGTAGAACTACTTGTAGGTAGTTCAACCTGCAAGTTGGAGTGAGCAGGCAAAGAGTTGATCTGTGGCTGAATGAGAGATTTCTGGGTGAAGAGAACCAGGTGGTGTGGAGAAAACAGATGACGAGTGGCCTTTCTGTGCACCCCTGTCCAATTGAATTAGTACTTGGATTATCCTCCTGGGGTCTGTCACGAGGCCACTCCCTTGTGTGTTTGTCTGTCTCATTGAAGTCACCACAGCAGAGCTCACTTACGGGCTCTTGTAAGTTTCCAGTTGTGGGGTGCTGGGTGCTGTGATGGATGAGAGGGAGGATGGGCCCTTGTGAAATGTGGATCTGGCTGACCTGGTGTGTAATCTCCTCAGGTCCCCCCCACCTCGTCTAAGCAGCACGGCGTCAACGTGAACGTAAATGCAACAGCAACAGCCTTCCAGCAGGCCAGTGGGTACGGGACGCACGGATACAGCACCAGTAAGTGGAACCCTTCAATGTGGCTACTTCTATCCTCCGGTGAAGGAACCCTGTTCTTCATAAAGTCACATCAGTTCAATTTTCCAACTCTTTTCTACTTTCTGATTCTGATACCACTGATTCCTGAGTCTTTCCCCAACTTCCTTCGGAATGCTAAAGATCGTTCTCACCCCTACCCCTCCCCTCACTTCAGCCATGCTCAGGGTCATCCTCCCTGAAGGTGAGCCCAGCCAAAATTTCTGAGTAGCTCCTGTCTGCCAGGCTTGGGGCAAAACCTTCAGCCCCGAAGTGGCTGTTGCTCTACTGTGACAGGCATGCAACCCCAGATTAGGATGGGTTGGTGGTACTGTATTCATTTTCCCGAGCCTGGTCCGCTCTCCACTTTGCAGCCCCCAGCCTTGTGTGGCGTCAGTTACAGGGGTCACAGTTCAGAAGACAGCTCTGTTCCTGCCTCAGCTCATCTGCACCCTTTCTTACCACCGGGGGGGGGGGGGGGGGCGGTGTAGACAAAGGGATGAGGTTGATGATTTTTCCCCATCTGTATGTGTGTAAGGGCTCTTCCCAATTCCAGTGGCCCTGTGTCCCACCTCCCATTGAGTCCATTCAGTGCGTGTGCCAGCCAGTACTGACCCAGTCTGATGGATTTTTAAAATTTCTATCCATGATTTCCCATCTCTTCACCACCTTTCCCTCTCCCCCCGTGAGTACAGCTTCTGCAGTCTTCCCTTGTGTAAATAGCCCCCAACTCTGTAACAACTTTCAGCCTTTTGATCTTTCCCTAGCTCTGTCTTGCCCAACTTCCAAATCTCTGCAATTTCTTCCCTCTCATATCCACAGCTGTAATCCTCTTTGGCTCCTACACCCACTTCTTTCACTGTAACCCCCCCCCCCCCCCCACACACCTTCCTGTCTCTGTAAGGCCCACCCCCCACAATCCAAGATCCATACTTCACTGTAGGCCCCTACCCAGCTCCAATACCTCTGCACCCCCGCTCTATTGTTCATTCTTCAAATGACACAAAAAATGTAACCTCAGTGTCTCTAACACACACAAAATGCTGAGGGAACTCACCGTCTCTAACACACAAAATACTGGAGGTATGGAGGGCAATATACAGAAAATGTTTTGGGTTAACACCCCTCATCAGAACTTGACAGCAAAGTGGAGTGGGGAAGATGCCAGAATAGGAAGATGGGGTGAGGGGATGACAGAAAACATGGCAGGTGATAGGTGAGACCAGGTGAGGGGGAATGTGGGTGGATGAGGGCGAGGGGATAGATAGAAGAGATAAAGGGCTGAAGAAGAAGCAATCTGATAGAAGAGGACAGTGGACAACAGAAGGAAAGGAACCAGAGTGGGGAGATAGACAGATGACGAGAAGAGAAGGGGTGTGAGACAATCTAGAATGAGGAATGGGAAAAGAGAGAAGGGAGTGGGTGTGAAATTGCAGGAAGTTGGAGAATCGCTGTTCAAGCCACCTGTTTGGAGGCTACCCAGATGGAGTGTGAGGTGTTAATGTTCAAAGCCGAGTATAGAGATCACTCCTAGTTGTCGTAGCTTTATGAATTTTCCCCTCATATTCTCCTCAGCCCATGTTAGGAACAGGTTATTCACCACTCGTTCCTCTTCCTACAGCCGGTGTATCAGTAACCTCAAGCAACACGGGTGTTCCGGACATCTCAGGATCTGTGTACAGCAAAACTCAACAGGCAAGTGCGTTGCAGTTCAGAAGGCACCTGATATCCCAAACTGAGTCGGGACGATTAATAATGCTATCTGCAAAAGTGGACTATGGGCCTTCCTCCTGGGTAGGGAGTCGTGGATTATTGTGCTGAGAGCTGTTAGATTTCACAGAAACAGACTGTTCGGCCCAACTCCTCTATGCCGACCAAGATACCTGTCTACATTAGTCCTGCTTCCCTGCATTGGAGCCGTAACCCTCTCAACATTCCCTATCTGTGTTTCTGAAATGTTAAATGGATGGTGGGGGGGAGGAGGTTAGGGAGCTATGGTCCAAGTGCAGGTCAATATGCAGAGTAACAGGTTGGCACATACTAGATGGGCCGAAGGAACTGTTACTGTGCTGTAATTCTGAGTCTTGAGTTTGGCCCCAGGTCCATATCGGGTTTCAATATTGTCACATGTTCCGAGATACAGTGAAAAACCTCTCTTGTGTACTGTTTATACAGATGAAATTATAACAGTGAATCAAGATAAAACAGTAACTATGCAAAATATGGTGTAACAGCTACAGAGAAAGTACAGTGCAAAATCGTAGCATAGCAGACTGGGAGGCCAAAAGTTCATCTTGTTGTACAAGAAAGCCAATCAGGAATCCAATAGCAGGTTCAAGGTGGCAGATTAGGCAGAATGACAGTTCAGCAGGAACTAGATGGGCCGAAGGTCTGATTCTGTGCTGTAGTGCTCTATGACTTCATGCGAATTGGCCAGTGCTCACAGCCCCCTGAGGTCAGCATTGGTATTGATTTAATAATCTCATATGTACCAAGATGCATTGCGTCAAGTATCACCTCTGGTAGCTCATCGCCTGAGTGAAGTGCCCCTCATGTCCTTTCAGATCTCTTCCCTATCATCTTAAATGTGCCCTCTGGTATTTTTGATTGCCTCTCCCTGGGGTAAAATTACTGTGTACCCTGTCTATGCCCCTCATAACTTAGCACACCTTTATCAGGTAACTCCTCGGTCTCCTCCGCTCCAAGGAATAAAGTCCTAACCTGGCCAGCCTCTCTCTGTAACTCAAGCCATCCATCGTACGTGCTATAGCTCCAGGTGAGCAAAGTACAAAGTTTACTGGAAACTTCTTGAGCACTCTCTGGTTTAGTGGGGTTTGTAGGCGTCTCCTAAGTATACCTAGAAAAGTAAAAGGAATAAGATTTAAAGAGTACAGGGAAAAAAGGGAAGTTGCTGGGACTTGAGTTGTGGGGAAAGGTTAAATAGGTTAGTCCTTTATTCCCTAGAATGAAGGGAGATGATAAAGGTTTGCAGAAGAGATATGTCTCTACCAAAGGAGGTGTAGGGTGCTTCCTCTCTCTGCCAGCCTCCAGCTCACCCTTAGGCAAGGTGTAGCACCTGCTTCCCCCACACTGCCCGATCAGGGTCTCATGAAGCCATGGGAGTAGGTGGTGGAGGGTTGTATGTGCAGATGGTGCATATCACATGCCCTGGTTATCTAACCACTGACGCCAGCCAGACAATCTCTGAAGAGTCAATGGCAAACCTCTCCTGTATGAAAATTTGCCAAGAACAATCATGGTCAAGACCCTGATAACCCACATCATGAAACACAGCACATAATGATGAGGTTCTGTGAGACTAGAACTACAGGTCATAGGTTGAGAGTGAAAGGTGAAACATTTAAGAAGAACTTGAGTTGGATGTGAGTTTAAGAGGTTTGGATGAGGGCAATGGTCCAGTGTGGGCCAATGAGACTAGGCAGAAAAACAGTTTGTTCCACATGGCCAAAAGACCTGCTTTTATTCTATAATGCTCTTGAGTCTGAGAAGATTGGCCAGTCCTCACGAGCTCCAGGTCAGGATTAGGTATTGATTTATTATTGTCATATGAAACGGTGAAAGGCTTGTCTTGTGTACAGGCAGGCTCCGGGTTACAAACGAGTTCAGTTCCTGAGTCCTCCTTTAAGTCAAGTTTGTATGTAAGTCGGAACAGGTGCATCCAGTATTATTTAGCGTCAGTTAGTCAAACGTTTGTCTTAGTATATAGTTTATCTTTCTATGCATATGAAGCACTTAAGAAATGTTATGTATTTCAATAATTAAACCACTGCGTTGCTTAGTAATAATCGTAGCTTTCATCGGGGCAGGGCCTTTCACATGCTCCATTATTCTCACTTTATCCTTTAAAGTTATTCCGATTGTTGACTGATTGTAGCCTAACACTTTTCCGATGACCGATGGCGTTTCACCTCTTTCCAATAGCTTTATTATTTCCACTTTATTTTCAATCACAATCGTTTTCCGTCAATGGAACAGGAAAGCTGCGGATTTTATGTTCTATTGCTGAGCAGCAGTGAACTGTCTGATTGGCCTATCAGAGTTCTCTTTAGGAACTAGTTGACTTGATCAGCATTTCTGATCTGGCTATTGTTCACGATCGCACTTAAAAAAAATGCTGCAGCAGCCGTGGGCAGCGGGTCACTCCGGGTCCTAAAGTCCACCTGCACTGAGACAAGTGGGGGCGGTGCTGACTGGAAAAGGGGGATCAGGGTGAATCTTGCTAAGAAATATTTAAACCAAATACAAAGTTACACACTCAACAGGGTTAACAGCAACGACTTAAAATGGTGGACAGCGTTCTCCTCACTCCGTTTGTAAGTACGAGTTGTCTGTAAGTCGGACGTTCATAACTCGGGGACTGCCTTTACTCAAGGAAGTCTAGACGCTGGGAATCCAAAGCAGCACAACAAAATGCTGGAGGAACTCATCAGGTCAGGCAGCACCTATGGAAAAGAGTAAATAATCAACATTTTGGGCCAAACCATTCTTTAGGACTAAGAAGTAAGTGGGAAAATGTCTGAATAAAAAGGTGGTGGGAGGGGAAAGAGGTTAGCTGGAAGGTGATAGGTGAAGCCAGGTGGGTTCTTCCTGCCAGATCTGAGTTACCCCAGCATTTTGTGTGTTTTGCTTTGTTTATACAGATCAAATCATTACACAGAGCATTGAAGTAAAACAATAACAATGCAAAATGAAGTGTAACAGCTACAGAGAAAGTGCATTGCTGGTAAACAATAAAGTGCAAGATCATTATGAGATAGATTTTGAGGCCAAGCGTCCCATCTTGTCATAGGAGATCAGTCTCATTTCAGCAAGGTAAAATCTGTCCTTGAGCCAGGTGGTACAAGCTTTTGGGCTTTTGTATCTGGGAGAGGGGTGAAGAGAGAATGTCGGGGGTTGGAAGGGTTTCTGATTATGCTGGCTGCTTCATTGAGGCAGTGAAGAGTATAGACAAAATCCATAGAGAGAAGACTGGTTAATCATGGGATCTGGCAGCTGAAGCTCCAATTATACTGCCCAAATAATCTTATCTCTTTATTTCCAATAACACTGCATAGTTCCCTGGAGTCGAGAGTTTATTCAAGAAATGTTATTCTAGTGACTTATCCAAGAAGTGTTATCACATTTCTGAGAAGGAATTCCATATGCCTTCAGTCATTGGAGCAAAATTGCATGGACAATTTCATTGAAACTCCATCTTAAATGGACAATCTTGTATGAAACTGAAATGGACAATTTCATCTGGAACTGTATCATAATATAAAAAATAGTCTTAAGTCAAGTTTATTGTCAAGTGGCACGAGTACGTGTACACAGAAGTACAACGAAAAGCTTACTCACAGTAGCTTCACATGCTCTCAGTAAAGTATTATTCTCAAGCAAAAATGTTTTGGCTCCAACTCAAACCATTCTTTATCGTGGTCAAAATTGAGTTGATTGTCAGATACATGAGTTCATGTTTGCACAGACTTACCTGAAGTAGAATCACATGATTATAAGCAGCATTCATTAAGGAAAGCAGAATGATGTAGTTTCTTTACAAGGAATCCAATTTCTAGGAAGTATTTTCAGCATCACTAGGATTGCTCTGCACCTCCTGAGGGTAGACTTTTGACCCTTTACTCCAGCAGATGATGGGGTAGGGGCAGTGTCATTGCCAATAACTTTGAGTAACTGGGCTGAGAAGACACTCACTCGTACGACTCAAACATACTTTATTTTACTTGTTCCCCTGTCAACAACACTATTGTGGAGCCACTATTTTCATACAGAATTGGTCTATCAATTACATACATTGACCACCTGGTGATTTGTATATGTTTGAAATCCTTACTTGCAAGATTACTAGCCAATCACAATAGAGGCATTAAGTCAATAGAAACTACAAGCTACTAGTTGATGAAATTTTTAAGTTAGTAAAGGAATTGTCCCTCAGTTGTGTGTGTTTCACATCCTTTAGTTATTCCTATCTTGTCAGTGTCCAGAACCCCATACTGTGTAAAGGGAAGCTGTGTTCTTCTAGGTTGATTACACACTGCCACAGTTATTCTCCCATGTCTGTGTGTAAAGTTGGCTCTGTCGGTCTCACTTCACTTGACCACAACTTCCCTAGGGTATCTTTGCCTGGAGGTAGTCTTTAACCCTTCCACAGCAGGAAGGTAGAGATTTGGTTGCTGCTATTCCGTTGGTTTGATCATTGATTTCCCCCTTTCTCTACAGTCTTTTGAGAAGCAAGGCTTTCATGCTGGGACTCCTGCGGCCTCGTTTAACCTGCCCTCGGCCCTGGGAAGTGGGGGCCCCGTCAATCCAGCCACCGCTGCCGGCTACCCACCTCCGTTCATGCACATCCTGACTCCACACCAGCAGCAGATGCATTCACAGATCCTGCATCTCCAACAGGACGGCCAGGTACAAACGCTTCGTTACTGAAGGGGTGGAGGGTTGGGGGGTGGCAGGAAGGAGTTTGTGCTGTGGCTGTACCGATCTCCAGCCAAGTATTCCTTCCTTGGGATCCGGTGCATGTTTCGATGTATGCTCCTGAAATGGGCATTGACAAGCTTTGGACCCTTTATCTAAGAAAGGATGTGCTAGCATTGGAGAAGGGCCACAGTATGTCCTTGAGAATGATCCCAGGAATGAAAGGGTGAATGTATGAGGAGAATTTGATGTCTGGGTCTGTGTTCACTGGAGTTTAGAATAATGGGGAGGGGGGGGAAATCTCACTGAAACCTACCAAAGGTGAAAGGCTTAGATAAAGTGGATGTGGAGAAGATGTTTCCTACAGCACCAGAGGACACAGCCTCGGGATACATGAACATCAGTTACATGGAATCAGGTTTATTGTCACTAACGTAGATGATGTGAAATATGTTGTTTTGTGGCAGCATTAAGATGCAAAAATGTAAAATTACTATAAATTATAAATAGTATACCAAAATAAAATAAGGTAATGTTCAGCAACCATTTAGAAATTTGATGGCAAAGGTGAGATTGTTTCCTTTGGAGTAGGAGAGTTTGATAGGAATGGCCTAGATGTGCAGAAGATGACTCCAATAGTGGGGTGGTCTGAATACAGGATGTCTGTTTAGAACAGATGCAAGGAGGAATATCTTCAGCTAGAAGATGGTGAAATTCATTGCCACAGATAGCCGTGGGAGCCAAGTCAATTTAATGCAGAGATTGATAGGTTCTTGATTAGTCAGGGTGTCAACGATTACGGGGAGAAGGCAGGAGAACGGGGTTGAGAGGGATAAATCAGCCATGATGGAATGGTGGTGCAGACTTATTGGGCCAAATGGCCTAATTTTGCTCCTGCATCAAATGGTCTTATGAAGCTTCAGCTAGTGGCAGTGGAGTTAAGAGAAGGTGGGTGAGGAGGGGAGAATGAAGGTTATTATCAAAAGAATGAGGCATGGTGTGAGAGGAAGTACTGGTGAAAGAAGTGGTTTGGCTGTCCCAGGTGTGGTCGTAGAGTCAAGATCCAACTGTGATGATCAGAAGGGAGCTGGGCATGGTTTCTCTTGCAAAAGTGAGATCCCACTATCTCTAAATAGATTTCCAGAGCACATTTTTTTCCAGTGTTTTGATCTATAACACACTACTCCTACTGGGGCATAGGTTGCCAACGGCAGTTCACCAGAGTCCTCTGTCCTGGGAACAATCTTTCAAATTGTCTTCAGGTGTAACCTGGCCTCTTGATGGTTTCTAGGCGAGGATCCTTCATCTCCCAGGATGAGGTCTTTGGAGCTTCTGTTGGCGTTTCTGTAGCTCTGGGTTTTTCACGGGGTCGGGTTGCTAGCCCCTTGCCCAATCCTCCTCCCTTCACAGCTGACCTTGTGATCACTGTCTTGGGCCAATATTTATTACTTGACCGATCACCCAAGAGCGTGATGTTGGGGCTTTATATCAATCCTGCCTGTGGCGTCTTGCTGTGTATGAATTGGCTGCCACAATCACTGCATTCCAAAAGTGGTTACAAGGTCCCACCAGCATTTCATGTACATGTGATACATAAATGGGTGTGAATCAGAGAGACTGTGCAAGCCCCAGTCTGGGGCAACACGCAGGATGCTTGAGGAACTTTGCCAGTCGGGAGCATCTGTGGAGAGACATGTGGGATGCTGGAGGAACTCAGCAAGTCAGTTATTTGACTTTTCAGGCCGAGACACTTCATCAGGACTGGAAAGGAAGGGGTGAAACCAGAATGAGGAGGAGGGGAAGGAGTACAAGCTAGAAGGTGATAGTGACTGTGGACTCCAGAGAGAAATGGACAGATGCTGGAGCAACGGATGAAGTCTAGTAGTCCAGATGAAGGGCCTCAACTCAAACAATGATTGTCCATTTCCCGCCACAGATGTTTGCCTGACCTACTGAGTCCTCACAGTGCATTGTGTTGCTCTGTAAACTTGTGACCCAGACCTTGGTCAGACTCCGCGTGGGGTACTGTGTTCAGTGCTGGGTGCTATAGAATGATGTTGCCTGGATTGGGGAGCATGCCTTATGAGAATAGGTTGAGTGAACTTGGAGCAAAGGAGGATGAGAGGTCACCTGATAGATGTGTACAAGCTGATGAGAGGCATTGATCGTGTGGATAGTCAGGGGCTTTTTCCCGGGGCTGAAATGGCTAACATAAGGGGCATAGTTTTAAGTTGCTTGGAAGTAGATACAGGGGATGTCAGGAATAAGCTTTTCACACAGAGAGTGGTGGGTGCATGGAACGCACTGCCGCCGACGGTGGTGGAGGCGGATACAATAGGGTCTTCTTTAAGAGACTCTTAAACAGGTACATGTAGCTCTAGAGGGCTATGCGGTAGGGAAATTCTAGGCAATTTCTCGATTAGATTACATGGTCAGCACAACATTGTGGGCCGAAGGGTCTGTACTGCACTGTAGATTTTTATGTTCTTAAACTGTTTTCGAGTCAGGAAAGCAGCCACAAGCAGAATCTTTGCCTGGCAAAAGATAGGTGCTGCTAGCAATGTTTCTTGTAATGAGTGAATCTAGGACCAGAGGGGACAGCCTCAGAATAGAGTGACTCCATTTAGATCAGGGATGAGGAGATGAATCTGTGGGATTCATCACCCCAGTGAGGCCAAATCATTGGGTATATTTAAAGCAGAGATTGATAGGTTCTTGAATAGTCAGGACATCAAAGGTTATGGGGAGAAGGCAGGAGAATGTGGTTGAGAGGAATGATAAATCAGCCATGATGGAATGACAGAACAGGGTCAATGACCTCATTCCACGCACTCACCACTCCCTGAGTAAAAAACTTACCCCTGACATCTCCTCTGTACCTACTCCCCAGCACCTTAAACCTGTGTCCTCTTGTGGCAACCATTTCAGCCCTGGGAAAAAGCCTCTGACTATCCACACGATCAATGCCTCTCATCATCTTATACACCTCTAATCAGGTCACCTCTCATCCTCCTTCACTCCAAGAGAAAAGGCCGAGTTCACTCAACCTATTCTCATAGGGCATGCTCCCCAATCCAGGCAACATCATTGTAAATCTCCTCTGCACCCTTTCTATGGCTTCCTGTAGTGAGGCGACCAGAACTGATCACAGTACTCCAAGTTGGGTCTGACCAGGGTCTTATATAGCTGCAACATTACCTCTCAGCTCCTAAATTCAGTTCCACGATTGATGAAGGCCAGTACACTGTACACCTTCTTAACCACAGTGTCAACTTGCACAGCGGCTTTGAGCGTCCTATGGACTCGGACCCCAAGATCCCTCTAATCCTCCACACTGCCAAGAGTCTTGCCATTAATACTATATTCTTCCATCATATTTGACTTACCAAAATGAACCACCTCACACTTATCTGGGTTGAACTCCATCTGCCACTTCTCAGCCCAGTTTTGTATCCTATCAATGTCCCGCTGTTACCTCTGACAGCCCTCCACGCTATCCACGACACCCCCAACCTTTGTGTCATCAGCAAACTTAGTAACCCATTCCTCCACTTCCTCATCCAGGTCATTTATATAAATCACAAAGAGTAAGGGTCCCAGAGATACAAGGGAAATGTATTGCACAGACAGCAGTTATAATCCAGAACTTCAAGGCTGGTGGAAATTTACATCTGTTGTGGCTTTTGGAAAGGAAATTGAGATAGCCTGAGAGTTTGTATTGCTATGGGAAAGAGTGAGGAATGGGCCAGAATGGAATTGATGGGTGAAATAATGTGTCCTATTCAGTTACTTCAGTACGATCCTTAAACCTGCCAGCAAGGGGAGCCAATTGGTCCTTTATGTTGTTGACTGACCTAACTTATTTAAGTTTTGAGTAAAACGAATTTGTCAAACAATGGTTTTTTAAAAATGTCTGATGAAGGAGCAAATCTTCAACATGTTCTGCAGATGGTGGGATTCTTGAATAAAACACCCAAGAAGCTAAGCAGGTTGGGCAGCATCTGTGGTGGGAAATGGACAGTTGATGTCTTTAGGGAGAGGTTGGGGCAAGTTTTTTTTTCGCGAGGAAAAGGTGGGTGCTTCAAGCATGCTGCCAGGAGAGGGGGTGGAGGAAAATGCATATGGTTGAGTAGCTTTTGGATACGAATGTGTGCTTGCAGAGAAAGAGGGAAAAGGATCAATTACAGGCAGAACCATGTTGGCATGGACAAAGTGGGCTGAAGAGTCTGTATTTGTTGTACTAGGGGTCTGTTCAATGTCCAATCCTGTATAGCAGGATAGAGCCTCTCCTATAGCCCTGTCTTTCAGGATTTTGTACCTTATGCCTGGAATGTCTAATACCACAGGGCATGCAAGATGAGAGGGGTAAGTCCAGAGGAGATGTGCGAGGCACGTTTTCTACGCAGAGAGTGGTGGGTGCCTGGGGTGGTGTTAGAGACAGAAACATTTGTCATCATTACGAGCTGTGTCATATGACATGGTTGTCATGATGGTTCTTGGCAAATTTTTCGACAGAAGTGGTTTGCTATTGCCGCCTTCTGGGCAGTGCCTTCACAAGATGGGTGAGCCCAACCATTATCGATATTTAAGAGATTGTCTGCCTGGCATCAGTGGTCGCATAACCAGAACTTGTGATATGACGTTGATTAGGGGGCTAAGCTACCTCCTTTGGTAGAGACGTATCTCCACTCCCCCCCCCCCCCCCCACCCTGCAGAAAAATTAGGGACAGGAAAATGGAAGAAAAGAGCATTGTGCAGACAGAAGGGGTTACTTCAGTTGGCCAATTAATTAGTCTGGTACAACATTGTGGGCTGAAGGGCCTGTTCCTGTGCTGTACTGTTCAAGGTTCCTTAACAGAGAATGTCCAGGGTAGGTGGGGTCTTTGATTATGCTGGCTGCTTTACAGAGGCAGTGAGGAATGTAGACAGAGTCCATGGGGGGGGGGGGGGGGGACAGTTTCCACTGATATACTATTTCGTATATATTTCTTTATTATGAATAAATATTGAAATCAAATTTCCCTCCACAGATGCTGCCTGACTCTCCAACAGTTTGTTTGTTTGCTCCACATCCCAGCATCTCTGGTTTAAAATTGTTTGCGAGGTAGTGTTTCGCAGGGGGATAAACTGTATCTTTCTGTGCTTTCTTTTTTATGTGTGTGTGCGCCTCTACAAGAGCGGTACAGGGCAGCGTACTCAGGCAAGCAGCATCCAGCAGAAATCCCAGGCAAACAAATCGGCCTACAACAGCTCGGGCTACTGGGGTCCCAACTGAGCAGAGCAAGAGGACCCCCACCCCTTCCTGCGGGGCCGTCCACTACACATATCCAGCTTTGGAGAGAAAGAGAGAAAAACAAAGCCCCAAATCGAGAGAAAATGGAAAAAAAACACGGAATTCCCTGGAATAGAAGCGGTAACAGCTTCCCCCGCCACTGTATCCGGCCACACTTAAAAACCAAAACAGCAAGTTTAAATAGCGAAGTTTGAAACCGGGGATTAAAAAAAAGCTCTGCGTTGTGTGTGTGATGCCCACCTTTACTGTTGTATGTAATATAGAATTTGTAATTCCTCCTCCTTTCTGCGTTAAGATTAAGAGATGCTTGTTTGTTTTATCTGCGCCCCTCATTCTGATGAAGGAGCTTCATTACCCTAGTGCAAATTTTTTTTTGATTTAATTCCCAGACACCACCCACACCTTCACCTTTTCTTCCCAACCTGTCCCGGTTCCTCCCTATCCCTGCTGCCCCTCACCCCAGTCCCCTTTCTTTAGGACTTCAAGTGATATGGACAATGTGGTCTATTATATGGCTTCTCTGAGGTGTTATTTTGTATTGTGTTTCAATTCAGTGAATGATGTATCTCTTGTGTATATATAAACAAACACAAAGAACTGTAGATGAATCCAGTTTCTCACCTGCTCTTTACGGCTTTTTTTGTAATTAATTTCATGACATAAAAAGGAAAAAAATGGAATTGCATTGGACAACTTTTTACCGGGTTTTTCTTTGTAAATCGATTTTCCCCGCCCCCACCTTTAATCTTCAAGCCTTCTCCTCAGTCCAGCTGTAGTGTAATCTTTGACTTCAGGCTACCAGGCACCGTTATCTGTCTAACATACATTGCTGTGACCCTCGAGGTCTTGCCGCTCCACTAAAAGCTTCTTATTCTTTAACAAGTCCCTCATCAGTTAACGCTAAAAATGTTTTGAGCTGGGTTCTATCCCCATGTGGATACCATATGTTGATTTTGTCTCTGCTTCAGCCTTTGATTGTGCTATTAACCTTCAAATTTAATTTACCCTTTCTTCTCCTGCCAATCTTATGTTTTAACTTCTCATCAGAGATTCTTCAAATTTATTTCAATCGTCATTCATATCATCTGTCTCCATTTTCCTCTGATTCTATCTCGAGGACTGCTCTGCATCCTTCAATTCTACGGGGCTGCTGCCTGCCTCTAATCCCAGTTCCCTTCGCTCTGCTCTTGGTGGCTATGTCCGGCCAGTATCCCGAGTTCTGTAATTCCCACCTTCTCCAAGCCTCCCTTTGACCAAGGATTTTACTCATTTGCCCTAAAATCTGCTGCATTTTGGGCTTCAACTTCTAAGTGATACCTCAGAAACACACTTGCTAGGATCACGGAGCGTTCATGAAGTGGACTACACATGTAAAGTTGAGGATTTCGGTCAGAGGTGAACTCTCGTGGTAAGTGTCTAATGTGTCCACAGTGCTACCCGCCAGCAAGCCTGTGCTTTTTGGAAGGTTTTTATTTATTTAGAGATCCCGCGCAGAGCAGGCCTTCCAGCCCTTCAAGCTGCATCGCTCTGCAACCCTAGCCTAATTTACAATGACAATTAGCCTACTAACCAGTGTACTGTTGGACCATGGGAGGAAGCTGGAGCATCCAAAGGAAACCCACCCATTTCACACAGAAGGCGTACAAACTCCGACTCCCCGAGCTGTAATAGCGTCGCACTAACCGCCGTGCTACCGTGGCTCCCATTTCTAACCTTAACCCAAGTAAATTGGCAATCTTTAAAACAAAAACACAACATCCAGCAACTTCTAACAGAAGTGTAATTTCTGCAACTTGCAGCAAAAAGAAATGGAGAGTCACTGATTGATGTTCACTGTGGCAACTTTATGATGTACACCTGTACACTTTGTTAAAGCAAATATCTAATCGGCCAATCCCGTGGCAGCAGCTCAGTGCATAAAAGCATGCAGATATGGTCACGAGGTTCAGTTCTTCAGACCAAATATCAGAATGGGAAATGTGACCTCAGTGGAACGATTGCTGGTGACAGACAGGGTGGTTTGAGTATCTCAGGAACTGCCGATCTCCTGGGATTTTCACACACAACAGTCTCTCGAGTTTACTGAGGATGGTGTGATTACAAATATACATTGAGTGAGTGGCAGTTCTGTGGACGAAAACACGCAGTTAATGAGAAAGGTCAAAGAATGGCCAGACAGGAAGGCAACAGTAACTCAAATAACCACGTGTTACAACAGTGATGTGCAGAATAGCATCTCTGAATGCACGACATATCGAACCTTGAAGTGCATGGGCTACAGTGGCAGAAAACCACACCGGGTTCCACTCCTGTACCTAATAAAGTGGCCACTGAGTGTACAGTTACCCAGATTGATTGCCTATAACCAACTTGCAGTTCAAAGATAAATAGATGAAAACCACCATCGACTGACTCTCAGATCAGAAATGAAGGGTATTTACTGTTGTGCTTTGGTAATCGGACACTGCTCAGGACTTCTCATAGTTACAGTTAACAAGGTTAAACTGGTTGAAAGTACATGAATATTTTTTAAAGTTAATGTGTTACCAAAATATTGTAGCAGATGATATAATCCACTGTGAGGTTCGACGTGTTGTACACTGTACACACCGCTATTGTAACACATGGTTATTTGAGTTGCTGTCACTTTCCTGTCAGTTTGGCCTTTCCCAATTTATATCAATGTATGTCTGTCGCCATATACTACCCGGCATCCGCAATAGAATCAAGGAAAACTGCTGTGACGAGCCTGCGGTCGTTTACTGAGTCTGTTTCTTTGAGAGCGCCTGAGTGAAGCGGGACTATGGCGTCAGTCACAGGCTGACACCGCTGACTGTGGACAGAGAGAGATGGGGGGAGAGTAAGAGAGACTGGGGAAGCTTGTTGCAGCTGAGGCTTGGAAATCTCTGCCCACAGGGGCAGGTTGGTCATAGGCACGCAGTGCATAAGTGACTGTCGCTTCGTCAAATCCCTAAGAGTGGATCTTGGAATATCTTATGGGAGCACTTGTGTAACCCTTGCCTGGGTATGTTGTGTGGTAACCAGTCGAAGACGATACTCCTGATGGCGATAATTCGTATGTGGATACGGACGGATTCTACCGACAAAATCTCCAGCGACTGCTCTCTCGTTTTACCCGCGTGGAACCCTTGGGATACTTCCTACTTACCTTCTCTCACCATCTTCCTCCAATCATCGTTTATTCTGTGGATTACTGAACCGTACTAATTTACCATCCTAAGACTTCAATAACTATTCCTAAGCTTAATAGTTACACACACACACCCATAACGCTGTTAACTTTTGTTTACTTCGTTAAGTTACTATATTATAAGTAAATACTAATAAAGATAGTGGTAACCGGACTCAGTGTGAAATCTCTCGCTGCTGATTTGTTACCCACAACGAAGACAAGACAAACAACCAAAATGCAAAGGACAATAAACTGTGTAAGTGCAAAACAATAACAATAAATGAGCAATGAATACCGAGAGCATGCACTGTCCTTGAAAAGTGAGTCCATACATTGTGAGAATAGTTCAGTTGTGGTGTTAGTGAAGGTAACCCCACTGGTTCAAGAGCCTGATGGTCGAGGGGGAATAATTGTTCCTGAACCTGGTGGTGTGTGTCCTGAGGCTCCTGTATCTCCTTCCCAATGGCAACAACTGGAAGAGAGCATAGCCTGGGTCGTGGAGACCCTGATGGATTCTGTTCCTGCAACAGCACTCCTTGAGGATTTGCTCAATGGTGGGAGGGCATTATCTTTGATGGACTGAGCTGTATCCACTACTTTTCTCAGGATTTTCTATTCAAGGGCATTGATGTTTTCCTAATATAACCAGTATGTATGTAATGTATGCTCTTCACCACACATCTATAGAAGTTTGTAACTTGCCAAAACTTCATGAAGTAAGAAAGTAAAGGTGCTGTTGTCCCTTTTTTTTTTATAATGGCAATTACTTGCTGGACTCAGGACAGATCCTCTGAAATGATATCACCGAGGGGTTTAATGTTGCAGCCCCTGACCGCCTCTGATCCCCTGTTGAGGACCGGCTCATGGACCTCCGGTTTTGCTGACATTGAGTGAGAGGTTGACCTCCTCTGACTTCTCTCATTAACACGGTGTTGTGGCCCACAGAACTGATGCTCACTGGATGTTTTCTGTTTGTTTGTGGGGGTTTTTTGCATCATTCTCTAAGCTTCAGAGATTTGTGATTGAACAAATTTGGTCTGAACAACAAATGAACTTCTTGACCATATCTGCATGCTTTTATGCATTGAGCTGCTGCCATGTGATTGGCTGATTAGATATTTGCATTAATAAACAGGTGTACCTAATGAAGTGGCCACTGAGTAAATCAAATTGCAAAGCAGTCTTGAGGGGCCAGTGCCTATTTCTAACTCATAGAAAGAAAAGGATTGTTGAAGCACACTCGAAGAAGCACAGCAATGTTAGCACCGAAGTAAATCCACAAGAGCAAGTAGATTCTATGCCAGGGTTTAAAAGAGAAAATGCTGTCCGTGCTACAACCTTCCACTGCAATAGTATGATTACTCAAAATGAGTATGATATTCTACTTGAAGGTTATTCCCATATGACTTTGTTTAACGTGGGGAGGCTGATACCTAGGTCTTTGACAGATTGGGGTCAAACTCCAGTTTCATGGAGTGTAGGACAACTGGGGACCCTTCACTACTACAACTTTCCTCTGTCTTCACTACCATTGTGATGTATCATCTCCACCAGCTCCACTGTCGAGATTTTGGTTGGATCGCTCTTTGTAGGCTCTCCAGCGGTGACCCTACCAGGAGCTAAGCTGCAGGCAGCATCGCTCTCTGGAACTCACAAGCCTCTCCACCAGGGCAAGGTGACAATCCTCTGAGAAGGTCTGTCCAAGTGCCGTTCACTCCTTGTTACAGGAGAGGATCTGTTCCTAGAAAACAATGTGTTGGCATCTTAGAAAAGATGTGCTGGCATTGGAGAGGGTCCAGAGGAGGTTCACGAGAATGAAAATGTTTATGTACGAGGAGTGTTTGGCTCTGGGCCTGCACCTGCTGGAGTTCAGAAGAATGGTGGTGTGGGGGGGGGGGGGGGTGGATCTCACTGAGACCTATTGAATGTTGAAAGGCTTATTGGTTGTGGAGAGAATGTTTCCTATAGTGGACGAGTCTAGGACCAGAGAGCACAGCCCCAGAACAGAGGGACTTCCATTTAGAACAGAGATGGTGAGGAATTTTTTTTAGCCAGAGGGTAGTGAATCTGTGGAATTAATTACCATGGTTGGGTGTGCATTTGGTCAATGGGTATATTTAAAGCAGAGGTTGATTAGTCAGGGTGTCAAAGGTTACAAGGAGAAGACTGGGAAAAAGTAGTTGAGAATCAACCAAGATGGAAGGTCAGTTCAATGGGCCAAGTGGGCTAATTCTGCTCGAATGTCTTATAGTAATGTGATTTTCATGAATGTGAAGCCTCATCATCTACACCATCAAGAAACATGCATTGATGAATGTATAAACTGTTCCTAAAATCCAGGAGTGAATTTTACTCTGCACCTCAAAGTTTCAGGTGGTAACTTGTGGATTTTGTAAGGGCTTATTTCCATTACCTGAATGGCCATAACCCAAGGATTGATGGTGTCATCCACTTTGAAAAACTCGATATCACTCACCTATTAAGGGTGTATCATATCTCTCCATCAATAATTGGTAGGTTATTATTCAGGCTTTTGCTGTAGCCCTTTGAAGTTCCACTGTAGCATAACGGTCAGTGGGACGCTATTACAGCTTGGGCCACTCTGGAGTTCAATTCCAGCATCCTCTTGTGGGGAGTTTGTGCATTCTCCCCGTGAACACAGGAATTTTCTGGCTCCCTCCCACATTCCAAAGACCTACCAGTTAGTAGGTTGGTCGTTGTAAATTGCCCTGTGATTCGGCTAGGGTTAAATAGGTGGGTTGCTGAGCAGTGTGGTTCATTGGGCTAGAAGGGCCTGTTCTGTGCTGTACCTCTAAATAAATTTTTAAAAATCAAAATAATACAGCACAGAAACAGAGCCGCCAGCATAATTTGTCCATACTGACTATGATGTCTGTTTGAGTTAGTCCTGTTTGCCTGTGTTTGGCCTCCTAAGCTTTTTGTATCTTCACTTTACTACCTCTCTATGGCTTCCTCAAGCATTTTGTTTGATATAAGCACCTCTTTCTGACCCTGAGATCTCTTTTTAACCTTTTCTCTCACACCAGAAATGTAGCCAGTTTTAGACTACCCTGCCATGGGGGGGGGGGGGGGGTGACCATGCACCTTATCCATAACCCTCATAATTTTACCCATCGACCCCCCCCCAAGCTCCAGGGAAAGAACTCCCCAGACTATCGAGATTCAGGATTGTTTAATGTCATTTCCAGAACGTAGGTGTAAAGGCGAACAAGATAATTTTTACTCTGATGTGATGCAACATGAAAAGCACAAAAGGTAACAGAATAATGATAAAACATAATAAATATAAATAGATAAGATAACTTGCATACATTGATTGTAATTGATTGTATGTCCATAAAGAGATGCTAGACACAGGAGTGCCTGTACATAAGGGGGCTGACAGGAAATTATAAAGCAGTGGTGGTTGGGGGAATGGAGGGGTGGGTTAGTGGTTGGAGGTGTTGATCAGCCCTACTGTTTGGGGAAATAACTCTGAGTCTGGTGGTCCTGGTGTGGACGCTACGTAACCGCCTCCTTGATGGGAGTGGGACAGTCAGTTCATGATCAGGTTGGGCGGGATCTTTCATGTGATACTGGCCCTTTTCCAGCACCTTTCTGTATATATATCCTTGATGGCAGACTGGTGTGGGGATGCATTGGGCAGTTCTGACTACCTGTCGTTGAGCCTTCCTGCCTGCCGCATTGCAGTTTCCTTACCAAGCAGGTTAGGATGCTTCTACTGGGCGTTGTTAGATCCAACTGTTTAATTTTAATTATCATTTCTTTGTTATTTGTATATTAAGTAGCTTAGCAGTTTCTTTCTTTTTCAATCTTTTTATTGAGTTTCATATATATATATAAGAAAAAACATAACATAGTAATGAATAGGTTATAAATACAATAGACTTGAAATTGCATTAATAATAGGATAATAATATCCTATTAAACATCAACAAAAAAGGTACATTAATCAATCAAGTCTATATAATTATATATGAAAAAAAACAAAAATAATCGTCAAAAGAAAAGGAAAAATAATTTGAAAATATATAAAAGAGAATATATATTGAAAAAAAACACTAAACTAAACTAACATGGGCAATAATAACAGTTTATAAGTATATGATAGTGTCAAAAAACTCTGGAACTCCATACCAGAACAAGAATAAGCAGAGAGAAGGTCTGAAAAAGGCCAAATTAATTCATATGAAAATGTCGAATGAACGGTCTGCTTAGCAGTTTGATATGCCTTGAGTGACTATAAAAATATCATTCTGAAAGCTTCTCTCTACTTCATAAAGTGAATAATTGTTTCTTATTGGTTAATTTTACTGCTGTATCGACCAAGTCATTTCTTATTGGTTGTCTCTTATCTATGGATTTGAATGGAATTTTTCTTTGGGTATAGAAGTAGCTGTTTTATTGCTAGGTGCTATCCTCAGTTTATCTCTTCAAGTAGGAAGACCCCTGTCACTGATCTGTTCCTGTTCTCTTTGTTCTATCAACTCTTAATAGAACGATCGAGAAGCTACAAGTTTTCTGGCTCATTTCTGACTTCTAAAAGGACCTCAGATTTAAACACCAAGGTCCATCAGCATCTGCAGAATGTCTTGACTACGGGTGTGCATAATCCAGCTCTCTTCATCCCTCCAGTTCCGGTGGCATACTGTAGTACCAGTGTGGCCTCACCAATGATAACACACTCGATGTTTTAGGAACAGCTTCTTTCCCTCTGCCATCAGATTTCTGAAAGGTCCTTGAACACTACCTCACTGTTTTGCGCTCTTTTTGCACTGCTTGTGTATGTGTGTGTTTGTATTTCTTATTGTGAATACAACATGTTATGTATTGCACCATTTCTGAGGCCTCTGTTGGTCAGGATCAACCATAGATATTGCATCCTAGTTGTCCAGGACAGTAAGATATGGAGAGCAAGCTGTTCCCCATGCAGCAGGCTCCCCCTCTTCTCACAGCTGATGAATCCAATGGAATGGCAGAGACCAATAACAGTTTGCCACCAGTGCCATCGCTGGAGTTAGCAGTCAGCATTGAACTCAACACAGGGCTCCAGTTCCAGATTTTTCCTCGGGGTTTATTCCTGAAGCTTTCTCTAACAAGCAAGGCGGTAGAAGTTTGATAATTTTTCCCTCTCCTAGATGAGCTGCCAACCACGGCTGACAAACCCAGAACAACAGGGTGTAAGCCACTGGTAACCCGCCTTCGCCCTGCCCCTCTCCCACCCCGTCTAGACTGTGAAAAGAGACGGTGCGCTGAGGATGGTCAAGGTGATTGAAGACAGACCATTGACTCGGCTGGGAATTGGAGGGTAGGTTCACAGTGTGGTAGTTAAACCCTGAGAGAATCTTTCTCAGTAGTTGCAACTATTAGTAAGTGATGGGTCCTGGTTTGCTGATCACTTTGGGCATTATAGAAGATAGAAAAATACAGGCCCTTTGGCCCACAATGCACAGTAACATATCACTTAACAGCACTAGTTGTAAGATTTAGGTTCAATTCCTGCTGCTGTCTGTAAGGAGTTGGTATGTTCTCCCTGTGACCACGTGTGTTTCCTCCAGTTCCCTCCCACATACCCAGGACACACGTTAGGATTGGGTTGGGGGCACTTATGGGCTGCCACCTCATCCTTGCTGATTTACATCCTAGTAACTCTCCTCTGCACTCCCTCTAAAGCTTCCACATCCTTCCTATAAAGAGGTGACCAGAACTGAACGCAATACTCCCAAGTGTGGTCTTACCAGGGTTTTATAGAGCTGCAGCATTAACTCGCAGCTCTGGAACTCAGTCCTCTAACGAAGAACAACATACCTTATGCCTTCTTATTGACGTAAATGACTCATCTCATGTTTTGATGTAATATCATAACTAAAGCTGATCCTTCATCTGATGGTGTACCTTCTTTTAACCTACTTCAGGATCAATCTAACTCTTCCCTCCCACATAACCCTCCAGATCTTCTTCATCCACATCTGAATCGGACTCAATATCACTGTCATATGTCGTGAAATTTGTTAACTTTACCGCAGCAGTACAATGCAATACATGAAAAACATGATAGAAACTGAATAACAGTAAGTTTATATGTTAAATAGTTAAATAAGCACAGTAGTGCAAAAGAATAGGAAATCAAGTAATAGTGAGGTAGTGTTCATGAGTTCAATGTCCATTCAGAAATCAGATGGCAGAGGGGAAGAAGTTGTTCCTGAATCAGTGAGTGTGCACCTTCAGTTTTCTGTACCTCCTGATAGTAGTAATGAGAAGAGGGGATGTCCTGGGTGATGGGGGTCCTTAGTGTTGGAAGCCACCTTTCTGAGGCACTGCTCCTTGAAGATGTCCTGGATGCAATGGAGGCTAGTGCCTATGTTGGAGCTGACGTTAATCCTGTACAGTACCCCCCCCCCCCACCATACCAGACAGTGATGCAGCCAGTTAAAATGTTCTCCACGGTACATCTGTAGGAATTTGCCAGTGTCTTTGGGCACATACCAAACCTCCATGTGTCTATCTAAGATTCACTTAAATGTTCCTAATGAATCTGCCTCCACCACCACTCCAGGCCGACCACTCTGTGTAAAATAAAACCCACCTCTGACAACCCCCCCATACTGTACTCTAATCACCTTAAAATTATGCTCACTAGTATTAGCCATTTCCAAAGAGAAAAAGCCGAAGTTCACTCAACCTACACTCATAAAATATGCTCTCTAATCCAGGCAGCATCCTAGTAACTCTCCTCTGCACTCCCTCTAAAGCTTCCACATCTTTCCTGTAAAGAGGTGACCAGAACTGAACGCAATACTCCCAAGTGTGGTCTTACCAGAGTTTTATAGAGCTGCACCATTAACTCGCAGCTCTGGAACTCAGTCCTCTAACGAAGAACAACATACCTTATGCCTTCTTATTCACCTGTCAACTTACCCTGTAACTTTGAGGGGTGTATAGACATGGGTCTGAAGATCTCTCTGTTTCTCCACACTGCTAACAATGATGATGGCTGAGTCTTGGACCCTAACATGTCTCAGCAGGGGTGACTGAGATCCAAGAACATCTCCCCTCCGTCCCACACATAAGCAGCAGCAAGCAACAATCCTCCTCCCCCCACTGGCAAAAAAAAGGGTCAACACCCACTACCGAGCACTCGAGCGTGAGCACAGCAATAGCAAAGACACAGACTTGCAGTTACCCCAGAGATTTCACTTTTCACCCGGTATTCAACATACCACAAGCTTTCTTTCTCCCTCATAGGGAGAAAGAGGTGTCAATGTTTCACAGAGAGAGGGGAGACATAACAAACAACTCGCTGGTTTACAATGTTAAAAGTCCTTTACGTTGCTTTTCTCAAGCTCTGAGCCCGTAGATCTTGGATCTCTGGGCACGCAGCCACAGATAATCTGATTCCCCTGACAACACACGGATTTCCAGCTAACTCATCTCACTACGCTTCAATGAAATATCATAAATAAAGCTGATCCTACATCTGGCGGTGGGCCCTCTTTGAACCTATTTCAAGATCAATAACTCCCACGTAACCCTCCAGATTTCCTTCATCCACATCTGAATCAGGTTTAGTATCAGTGGCATAGGTCATGAAATTTGTTAACTTTGCAGCAGCACTACAATTCAATGCTTGGAAAAAACTGAATTACAGTAAGTATATTTGTTAAATAATAGCCCAAAAGAATAGTAAAGCAATAAAACTTCTGGGGAGGGGGAGTGGGGTTGAATACTTTTCACAGGCACTGTGTTCTGGAGTTAGGGTACATAGCAAATTCTAACTTCAGCAACCAGTCTTTAAATCTGAACGTGGATTGTAGATTAAATTTTAAATCATTTCCTGGATCTGTGGACAGCAATTAATTGAAAATGAGACAATGCTGAGTAGCATTAATTGTGAGTGTCTGGAGTGTGGGCGAGGAGAAGGAGGTGTATGAAAACTGCATGTAATTCAGCGGAAGCATTGTAGATATATTGTAACTACAGAATTAGCCTGCTGTTACCTCTGACCTTGGGTAGATGGAGCTCATCAGCCTGTCCATCTAAGAGTGAGAAACTGATTTCAAACCTCCGCTGCCTTGCAGCCATACCCACTCATGGGAAAGGCTTCGGGAGTAAACCCTGAGGACAAATCCGGAGCTGGAGTCCCTAAGGCAGTCCGACGTTGCCTTCAACCTCGTTCTGGCAACTCCTGCGATGATAGTGGGGCCATTAACGATAGTTGTATTGGCCCTTGCCCTCCCCCTGGACAACATCGGTGTGGTGGAGAGGGGAGACCTGCTGCATGGGCAACTGCTTGTCTTCCATACAACCTTGCCCAGGCCTGCACCCTGGAAACCATTCCAGGCGCAGATCCATGGTCTTGCGAGACTAACAGATGCCACCACCTTTGACCTTTAGCATATAAAGTGTCATATGATATTGGGTCATACAGGCCCAGGTCAAACAAAGAGTGTCTCATTTTGTTGAATGAATCAGTTCTATATTCACTAGCTTCAGTGACTATGTTTATGTTACAACACTCCCCGTGACCAGATTTCCTCTGGGTGCTTTGGTTTCCTCCCACATTCCAAAGACATACAGGCTAGGGTTATTGAGTTATGGACACTCTGTGTTGGCACCAGAAGCACAACCTCAGACTGTGTTGGTCACTGGCAAAAATGATGCAGTTCACTGTATGTTTTGATTTGCACATGACAAATAAAGCTAATCTTTAATCTTTAGATATTTTGGACAGCAAAAGGGAGAAGTGTGAACTTTCTGAGCCGGTCTGTGAATCTGTGACTAGGAGGCAGAACTACCTGCGTCTCAGTAGGGAAGTTCAGAGAAGGTGGGGTGTTGTGGAACGGTCTTCTGCAAATTAACGTTTGCACCTGCGATCGGCAGGTCCCTGTTAACCAAATGGATTTGGGGGACGTGGGGAGATGGAATTAGAGCTTTGACCCCTGGGTGCTACATGAAGAAAATGTACAGAAACCTGCCTACACGTTGCCTTTGGATCACAGGAAGAAAGTGGAGCTCGTGGGAGGGAGGGTGGGAGTTGGTGTTTGCATTTATTAATGTAATTAAGGGGTATTAATTCCCAAAGACACAGAATGGCTTCCATGCGGGAAGGACAACTGTGGACATAATTTTCTCTCTCGGACAACTCCAGGAGCAATGCAGTGTACAAAAGAAGCCTCTCTATGTTGCATTTGACTTGGTGAGCAGAGACGAGCTCGTTCAGATCCACTCTAAGGCAAGCTGCTGAGCAGGATCAAATTCTGCCACGATACAAAGAGGACTGTCCAGTACAGGCAGCTCTCCGGTGTTATGTTCTTGCCTCATTACTCTTCAAGATCATCTTTGCCCTTCTCCCAAGGCACATGTTGAGCACTGCATCGGGGGGATCTAACTCCATACTAGATCAGATGGTGAACCTAACCTGCCTGAGAGCCAAAACTAAAGTGTGCAAGGCTACGGTTAACTTGCAGGCTGAGTCAGTGGTAAGAAAGGCAAATACAATTTGGGCATTAATTTCGAGAGGACGAGAATATAAAAGCAAGGATGCAATGCTGAGGCTTTGTAAGGCATTGGTCAGACCGCATTTGGAGTATTGTGAACAGCTTTGGGCCCCTTTTCTATGAAAAGATGTGCTGGTGTTGGTAAGAGTCCAGAGGAGGTTCACGAGAATGTTCTTGGGAATGAAAGGGTTAACATATGGGGAGTGTTTGATGGCTCTGGGCCTGTACTCACGAGAGTTTAGAAGAATGGGGGGGGGGGTCTCATTTAAATCTACTCCCTAGACAGAGTAGATGAGTAGATGTAGGGAGGATGTTTCCTAGTGGGTAAAACTAGTATCAGAATAGAGGGATGTCCATTCAGAACAGAGATAAGGAGGAATTTCTATAGCCAGAATCTGTGGAATTCATAGCCACAGAAAGATGTATAGTTAAGACAGAGGTTAATAGATTATTGATTAATCAGGGAATCAAGGGCTTCAGGGAGAAGGCAGGAGCATGGAGAGGGATAATCAATCAGCCATGATCAAGTGGGAGAGCAGACTTGATGGGCTGAATGGCCTGATTCTGCTGCTATGTCTTACGATCAGAGACATGCTGATACAGCCGTCACAACCCACACGCCGCAACACCTCCGGAATTTGTTGTACCACTTCTCCCAGGACTATCAGCCTGAAAAAGACAAACGTCTTGGGACAAGACATGGAGGCACCACCAGTGAGGGAATGTTATAGCTAGTGTCTAAACAGAGCTGGGATCTGGGGTCATCGTCCTCGAGAGGGAAGGGAATTAAACCAGGAGGAAGTGTTTGCCGTTTCAGGCTATGCCTTCAGTCAGAATCTGGTTTATTAGCACTGACATGCTGCACGTCATTGCATTTGTTATCTTGCAATTAACAGTACAGTACAATAAAAATTACTATAACTTACAATAGGAAATTCAGAAATCTGATGGTGGAGGGGAAGAAACTATTCCTAAAGCATTGAATGTGTGTCTTCAGGCTCCTGCACCTCCTCCTTTATGGCAGCAATGAGAAGAGGGCATGACCTGGTTGACCTGTATCCTTAATGATAGAAGCTGCCTTTGGAAGGAGTCCTCAGTGCTGGGGAGTCTCGTGCCCGTGATGGAGCTGGTGGAGTTTACAACTTTCTGCGGCTTTTTCTAATCCTGTGCATTGGAACCTCTGTGCCTGATAGTGATGGTACATCTATAGTGCGCTCAGGAATGTAGAAATTCCCTAGAGTTTTTGGTGATGTACCAGATCTCCTCAAACTCCTAATGAAATATGGCCACTGTCATGCCTTCTTTGTAAATGCATTGATATGTTGGGCCCAGCATAGATCCTCAGAGATGTTGACATGCAGGAACTTAAAGCTGCTCACCCTGTCCACTTCTGATCCCTCAATGAAGACATGGTGTGTGTTCCCTCAACTTCCCCTTCCTGAAGTCCAGAATCAGTTCCTTGGTCTGACTGATGTTGGGTGACTCAAACAGCTACTTTGACCTACTGGGTTGACTGTGAACTGCATTTGAATTAAATTGACTATTCAAAGTTCAGAGTAAATTCCTTATCAAAGCTCATATATGTCACAATTTTCCATCCTGAGATTCATTTTCTTATGGACATTCATACTAAACATGAAGAAACACAACAGAATCAATGAAAAGCCATGCACAACAAGACAAACAACCACCGTGCAAAAGATGACAAAATGGGCAAATTAAAAATAATAAATAAATAAGCAATAAACATCGAGAACATGAGATGAAGAGTCCTTGAAAGTGACTCTATAGTTCAGAGTAGAGGTGAGTGAAGTTATCCCCTTTGGTTCAGGAGCCTGATGGTTGAAGGGTAATAACTGTTCCTGAACCTGGTGGTTTGAGTCCTGAAGGTTCCTGTATCTCCTTCTTGATGGTAGCAATGAGAAGAGAGCATGGCCAGGGTGGTTGGGGGCTCGAAGTGGCAAGGAAGATTGAAGTATCGAGGGGAATGCAGAGGGGGCCAGAATACGGATTGACATGTTTGGCCCCAGATTGGCAGCGTACGGACCCGGTTCATTGTTCACAAGGACTGAGTTCATGCAGCTGCTCTCCTCATGTGCAGATGAAAAGACATTTCCCATATTCTGAGATTTATGTCATTATTGGTTTCCTTATTTCTCAGGGTCTTCTGTCTTGTGGACGATTGATTGGTAGGTGGGTGATCTGTTAATTTTTTGTGAAAGAGGGGGCTGGTGATACTGTTGCTGTTCGTTTCTGTGAGTGAGGGGGGTCGGGGATTCTTACTCTGGCTGTTTCTGTGAGTGAGGGGGATCGGGGATTGTTACTGTGGCTGTTCGTTTCTGTGAGTGAGGGGGGTCGGGGATTCTTACTCTGGCTGTTTCTGTGAGTGAGGGGGATCGGGGATTGTTACTGTGGCTGTTTCTGTGAGTGAGGGGGGTCGGGGATTGTTACTCTGGCTGTTCCTGCGAGTGAGGGGGGTCGGGGATTGTTACTCTGGCTGTTTCTGTGAGTGAGGGGGGTCGGGGATTGTTACTGTGGATATTTCTGTGAGTGAGGGGGGTCGGGGATTGTTACTGTGGCTGTTTCTGTGAGTGAGGGGGTCGGGGATTGTTACTGTGGCTGTTTCTGTGAGAGAGGGGGGTCGGGGATTGTTACCATTGGCTATTTCTGTCAGTGAGGGGGGTCGGGGATTGTTACTGTTGCTGTTCGTTTCTGTGAGTGAGGGGGGTCGGGGATTGTTACTGTGGCTGTTTCTGTGAGTGAGGGGGATCGTGGATTGTTACTGTAGCTGTTTCTGTGAGTGAGACGGGTCGGGGATTGATACTGTGGCTGTTTCTGTGAGTGAGGGGGGTCGGGGATTGTTACTCTGGCTGTTTCTGTGAGTGAGGGGGATCGGGGATTGTTACTGTGGCTGTTTCTGTGAGTGAGGGGGGTCGGGGATTGTTACTCTGGCTGTTTCTGTGAGTGAGGGGGGTCGGGGATTGATACTCTGGCTGTTTCTGTGAGTGAGGGGGGTCGGGGATTGTTACTCTGGCTGTTTCTGTGAGTGAGGCGGGTCGGGGATTGTTACTCTGGCTGTTTCTGTGAGTGAGGGTGGTCGGGGATTGTTACTGTGGCTGTTTCTGTGAGTGAGGGGGATCGGGGATTGTTACTGTGGCTGTTTCGGTGAGTGAGGGGGGTCGGGGATTGTTACTGTTGCTGTTCGTTTCTGTGAGTGAGGGGGATCGGGGATTGTTACTGTGGCTGTTTCTGTGAGTGAGGGGGGTCGGGGATTGTTACTCTGGCTGTTCCTGCGAGTGAGGGGGGTCGGGGATTGTTACTCTGGCTGTTTCTGTGAGTGAGGGGGGTCGGGGATTGTTACTGTGGCTATTTCTGTGAGTGAGGGGGGTCGGGGATTGTTACTGTGGCTGTTTCTGTGAGTGAGGGGGTCGGGGATTGTTACTGTGGCTGTTTCTGTGAGAGAGGGGGGTCGGGGATTGTTACCATTGGCTATTTCTGTCAGTGAGGGGGGTCGGGGATTGTTACTGTTGCTGTTCGTTTCTGTGAGTGAGGGGGGTCGGGGATTGTTACTGTGGCTGTTTCTGTGAGTGAGGGGGATCGTGGATTGTTACTGTAGCTGTTTCTGTGAGTGAGAGGGGTCGGGGATTGATACTGTGGCTGTTTCTGTGAGTGAGGGGGGTCGGGGATTGTTACTCTGGCTGTTTCTGTGAGTGAGGGGGATCGGGGATTGTTACTGTGGCTGTTTCTGTGAGTGAGGGGGGTCGGGGATTGTTACTCTGGCTGTTTCTGTGAGTGAGGGGGGTCGGGGATTGATACTCTGGCTGTTTCTGTGAGTGAGGGGGGTCGGGGATTGTTACTCTGGCTGTTTCTGTGAGTGAGGCGGGTCGGGGATTGTTACTCTGGCTGTTTCTGTGAGTGAGGGTGTCGGGGATTGTTACTGTGGCTGTTTCTGTGAGTGAGGGGGATCGGGGATTGTTACTGTGGCTGTTTCTGTGAGTGAGGGGGGTCGGGGATTGTTACTGTTGCTGTTCGTTTCTGTGAGTGAGGGGGATCGGGGATTGTTACTGTGGCTGTTTCTGTGAGTGAGGGGGGTCGGGGATTGTTACTGTGGCTGTTTCTGTGAGTGAGGGGGGTCGGGGATTGTTACTGTGGCTGTTTCTGTGAGTGAGGGAGATCGGGGATTGTTACTGTTGCTGTTCGTATAGGTGAGTGAGGGGGTCGGGGATTGTTACTGTGGCTGTTTCTGTGAGTGAGGGGGGTCGGGGATTGTTACTCTGGCTGTTTCTGTGAGTAAGGGGGATCGGGGATTGTTACTCTGGCTGTTTCTGTGAGTGAGGGGGATCGGGGATTGTTACTCTGGCTGTTTCTGTGAGTGAGGGGGGGTCGGGGATTGTTACTCTTGCTGTTAGTTTCTGTGAGTGAGGGGGGTCGGGGATTGTTACTGTTGCTGTTCGTTTCTGTGAGTGAGGGGGTCGGGGATTGTTACTGTGGCTCCTTCTGTGAGTGAGGGGGGTCGGGGATTGTTACTGTTGCTGTTCGTTTCTGTGAGTGAGGGGGTCGGGGATTGTTACTGTGGCTCCTTCTGTGAGTGAGGGGGGTCGGGGATTGTTACTGTTGCTGTTCGTTTCTGTGAGTGAGGGGGGTCGGGGATTGTTACTCTGGCTGTTCCTGTGAGTGAGGGGTGTCGGGGATAGTTCCTGTGGCTGTTTCTGTGAGTGAGGGGGGTCGGGGATTGTGACTCTGGCTGTTACTGCGAGTGAGGGGGGTCGGGGATTGATACTGTTGCTGTTTGTTTCTGTGAGTGAGGGGGGTCGGGGATTGTTACTCTGGCTGTTTCTGTCAGTGAGGGGGGTCGGGGATTGTTACTGTGGATATTTCTGTGAGTGAGGGGGGTCGGGGATTGTTACTGTGGCTGTTTCTGTGAGTGAGGGGGTCGGGGATTGTTACTGTGGCTGTTTCTGTGAGAGAGGGGGGTCGGGGATTGTTACCATTGGCTATTTCTGTCAGTGAGGGGGGTCGGGGATTGTTACTGTTGCTGTTCGTTTCTGTGAGTGAGGGGGGTCGGGGATTGTTACTGTGGCTGTTTCTGTGAGTGAGGGGGATCGTGGATTGTTACTGTAGCTGTTTCTGTGAGTGAGACGGGTCGGGGATTGATACTGTGGCTGTTTCTGTGAGTGAGGGGGGTCGGGGATTGTTACTCTGGCTGTTTCTGTGAGTGAGGGGGATCGGGGATTGTTACTGTGGCTGTTTCTGTGAGTGAGGGGGGTCGGGGATTGTTACTCTGGCTGTTTCTGTGAGTGAGGGGGGTCGGGGATTGATACTCTGGCTGTTTCTGTGAGTGAGGGGGGTCGGGGATTGTTACTCTGGCTGTTTCTGTGAGTGAGGCGGGTCGGGGATTGTTACTCTGGCTGTTTCTGTGAGTGAGGGTGGTCGGGGATTGTTACTGTGGCTGTTTCTGTGAGTGAGGGGGATCGGGGATTGTTACTGTGGCTGTTTCGGTGAGTGAGGGGGGTCGGGGATTGTTACTGTTGCTGTTCGTTTCTGTGAGTGAGGGGGATCGGGGATTGTTACTGTGGCTGTTTCTGTGAGTGAGGGGGGTCGGGGATTGTTACTCTGGCTGTTTCTGTGAGTGAGGGGGGTCGGGGATTGTTACTGTGGCTGTTTCTGTGAGTGAGGGAGATCGGGGATTGTTACTGTTGCTGTTCGTATAGGTGAGTGAGGGGGTCGGGGATTGTTACTGTGGCTGTTTCTGTGAGTGAGGGGGGTCGGGGATTGTTACTCTGGCTGTTTCTGTGAGTAAGGGGGATCGGGGATTGTTACTCTGGCTGTTTCTGTGAGTGAGGGGGATCGGGGATTGTTACTCTGGCTGTTTCTGTGAGTGAGGGGGGGTCGGGGATTGTTACTCTTGCTGTTAGTTTCTGTGAGTGAGGGGGGTCGGGGATTGTTACTGTTGCTGTTCGTTTCTGTGAGTGAGGGGGTCGGGGATTGTTACTGTGGCTCCTTCTGTGAGTGAGGGGGGTCGGGGATTGTTACTGTTGCTGTTCGTTTCTGTGAGTGAGGGGGTCGGGGATTGTTACTGTGGCTCCTTCTGTGAGTGAGGGGGGTCGGGGATTGTTACTGTTGCTGTTCGTTTCTGTGAGTGAGGGGGGTCGGGGATTGTTACTCTGGCTGTTCCTGTGAGTGAGGGGTGTCGGGGATAGTTCCTGTGGCTGTTTCTGTGAGTGAGGGGGGTCGGGGATTGTGACTCTGGCTGTTACTGCGAGTGAGGGGGGTCGGGGATTGATACTGTTGCTGTTTGTTTCTGTGAGTGAGGGGGGTCGGGGATTGTTACTCTGGCTGTTTCTGTCAGTGAGGGGGGTCGGGGATTGTTACTGTGGATATTTCTGTGAGTGAGGGGGGTCGGGGATTGTTACTGTGGCTGTTTCTGTGAGTGAGGGGGTCGGGGATTGTTACTGTGGCTGTTTCTGTGAGAGAGGGGGGTCGGGGATTGTTACCATTGGCTATTTCTGTCAGTGAGGGGGGTCGGGGATTGTTACTGTTGCTGTTCGTTTCTGTGAGTGAGGGGGGTCGGGGATTGTTACTGTGGCTGTTTCTGTGAGTGAGGGGGATCGTGGATTGTTACTGTAGCTGTTTCTGTGAGTGAGACGGGTCGGGGATTGATACTGTGGCTGTTTCTGTGAGTGAGGGGGGTCGGGGATTGTTACTCTGGCTGTTTCTGTGAGTGAGGGGGATCGGGGATTGTTACTGTGGCTGTTTCTGTGAGTGAGGGGGGTCGGGGATTGTTACTCTGGCTGTTTCTGTGAGTGAGGGGGGTCGGGGATTGATACTCTGGCTGTTTCTGTGAGTGAGGGGGGTCGGGGATTGTTACTCTGGCTGTTTCTGTGAGTGAGGCGGGTCGGGGATTGTTACTCTGGCTGTTTCTGTGAGTGAGGGTGGTCGGGGATTGTTACTGTGGCTGTTTCTGTGAGTGAGGGGGATCGGGGATTGTTACTGTGGCTGTTTCGGTGAGTGAGGGGGGTCGGGGATTGTTACTGTTGCTGTTCGTTTCTGTGAGTGAGGGGGATCGGGGATTGTTACTGTGGCTGTTTCTGTGAGTGAGGGGGGTCGGGGATTGTTACTCTGGCTGTTCCTGCGAGTGAGGGGGGTCGGGGATTGTTACTCTGGCTGTTTCTGTGAGTGAGGGGGGTCGGGGATTGTTACTGTGGCTATTTCTGTGAGTGAGGGGGGTCGGGGATTGTTACTGTGGCTGTTTCTGTGAGTGAGGGGGTCGGGGATTGTTACTGTGGCTGTTTCTGTGAGAGAGGGGGGTCGGGGATTGTTACCATTGGCTATTTCTGTCAGTGAGGGGGGTCGGGGATTGTTACTGTTGCTGTTCGTTTCTGTGAGTGAGGGGGGTCGGGGATTGTTACTGTGGCTGTTTCTGTGAGTGAGGGGGATCGTGGATTGTTACTGTAGCTGTTTCTGTGAGTGAGAGGGGTCGGGGATTGATACTGTGGCTGTTTCTGTGAGTGAGGGGGGTCGGGGATTGTTACTCTGGCTGTTTCTGTGAGTGAGGGGGATCGGGGATTGTTACTGTGGCTGTTTCTGTGAGTGAGGGGGGTCGGGGATTGTTACTCTGGCTGTTTCTGTGAGTGAGGGGGGTCGGGGATTGATACTCTGGCTGTTTCTGTGAGTGAGGGGGGTCGGGGATTGTTACTCTGGCTGTTTCTGTGAGTGAGGCGGGTCGGGGATTGTTACTCTGGCTGTTTCTGTGAGTGAGGGTGTCGGGGATTGTTACTGTGGCTGTTTCTGTGAGTGAGGGGGATCGGGGATTGTTACTGTGGCTGTTTCTGTGAGTGAGGGGGGTCGGGGATTGTTACTGTTGCTGTTCGTTTCTGTGAGTGAGGGGGATCGGGGATTGTTACTGTGGCTGTTTCTGTGAGTGAGGGGGGTCGGGGATTGTTACTGTGGCTGTTTCTGTGAGTGAGGGGGGTCGGGGATTGTTACTGTGGCTGTTTCTGTGAGTGAGGGAGATCGGGGATTGTTACTGTTGCTGTTCGTATAGGTGAGTGAGGGGGTCGGGGATTGTTACTGTGGCTGTTTCTGTGAGTGAGGGGGGTCGGGGATTGTTACTCTGGCTGTTTCTGTGAGTAAGGGGGATCGGGGATTGTTACTCTGGCTGTTTCTGTGAGTGAGGGGGATCGGGGATTGTTACTCTGGCTGTTTCTGTGAGTGAGGGGGGGTCGGGGATTGTTACTCTTGCTGTTAGTTTCTGTGAGTGAGGGGGGTCGGGGATTGTTACTGTTGCTGTTCGTTTCTGTGAGTGAGGGGGTCGGGGATTGTTACTGTGGCTCCTTCTGTGAGTGAGGGGGGTCGGGGATTGTTACTGTTGCTGTTCGTTTCTGTGAGTGAGGGGGTCGGGGATTGTTACTGTGGCTCCTTCTGTGAGTGAGGGGGGTCGGGGATTGTTACTGTTGCTGTTCGTTTCTGTGAGTGAGGGGGGTCGGGGATTGTTACTCTGGCTGTTCCTGTGAGTGAGGGGTGTCGGGGATTGTTCCTGTGGCTGTTTCTGTGAGTGAGGGGGGTCGGGGATTGTGACTCTGGCTGTTACTGCGAGTGAGGGGGGTCGGGGATTGATACTGTTGCTGTTTGTTTCTGTGAGTGAGGGGGGTCGGGGATTGTTACTCTGGCTGTTTCTGTCAGTGAGGGGGATCGGGGATTGTTACTGTGGCTGTTTCTGTGAGTGAGGGGGGTCGGGATTGTTACTGTTGCTGTTCGTTTCTGTGAGTGAGGGGGGTCGGGGATTGTTACTCTGGCTGTTTCTGTGAGTGAGCGGGATCGGGGATTGTTACTCTGGCTGTTTCTGTGAGTGAGGGGGATCGGGGATTGTTACTCTGGCTGTTTCTGTGAGTGAGGGGGTCGGGGATTGTTACTGTGGCTGTTTCTGTGAGTGAGGGGGATCGGGGATTGTTACTGTGGCTGTTTCTGTGAGTGAGGGGGATCGGGGATTATTACTGTGGCTGTTTCTGTGAGTGAGGGGGGTCGGGGATTGTTACTGTGGCTGTTTCTGTGAGTGAGGGGGGTCGGGGATTGTTACTGTTGCTGTTTCTGTGAGTGAGCGGGGTCGGGGATTGTTACTGTTGCTGTTCGTTTCTGCGAGTGAGGGGGATCGGGGATTGGCTGTTTCTGTGAGTGAGGGGGGTCGGGGTTTGATACTGTTGCTGTTCGTTTCTGTGAGTGAGGGGGGTCGGGGATTGTTACTGTTGCTGTTCGTTTCTGTGAGTGAGGGGGGTCGGGGATTGTTACTGTTGCTGTTCGTTTCTGTGAGTGAGGGGGTCGGGGATTGTTACTGTTGCTGTTTCTGTGAGTGAGGGTGGTCGGGGATTGTTACTCTGGCTGTTTCTGTGAGTGAGGGGGGGTCGGGGATTGTTACTGTCGCTGTTCGTTTCTGTTGGTGAGGGGGGTCGGGGATTGTTACTGTGGCTGCTTCTGTGAGTGAGGGGGGTCGGGGATTGTTACTGTTGCTGTTCGTTTCTGCGAGTGAGGGGGGTCGGGGATTGTTACTCTGGCTGTTTCTGTGAGTGAGGGGGGGTCCGGGATTGTTACTGTTGCTGTTCGTTTCTGTGAGTGAGGGGGTCGGGTATTGTTACTGTGGCTGTTCCTCTGAGTGAGGGGGGTCGGGGATTGTTACTCTGGCTGTTTCTGTGAGTGAGGGGGGTCGGGGATTGTTACTGTTGCTGTTCGTTTCTGTGAGTGAGGGGGGTCGGGGATAGATACTGTTGCTGTTCGTTTCTGTGAGTGAGGGGGTCGGGGATTGTTACTGTGGCTCCTTCTGTGAGTGAGGGGGGTCGGGGATTGTTACTGTTGCTGTTCGTTTCTGTGAGTGAGGGGGTCGGGGATTGTTACTGTGGCTGCTTCTGTGAGTGAGGGGGGTCGGGGATTGTTACTGTTGCTGTTCGTTTCTGCGAGTGAGGGGGGTCGGGGATTGTTACTCTGGCTGTTTCTGTGAGTGAGGGGGATCGGGGATTGTTACTCTGGCTGTTTCTGTGAGTGAGGGGGTCGGGGATTGTTACTGTGGCTGTTTCTGTGAGTGAGGGGGATCGGGGATTGTTACTGTGGCTGTTTCTGTGAGTGAGGGGGATCGGGGATTATTACTGTGGCTGTTTCTGTGAGTGAGGGGGGTCGGGGATTGTTACTGTGGCTGTTTCTGTGAGTGAGGGGGGTCGGGGATTGTTACTTTTGCTGTTTCTGTGAGTGAGCGGGGTCGGGGATTGTTACTGTTGCTGTTCGTTTCTGCGAGTGAGGGGGATCGGGGATTGGCTGTTTCTGTGAGTGAGGGGGGTCGGGGTTTGATACTGTTGCTGTTCGTTTCTGTGAGTGAGGGGGGTCGGGGATTGTTACTGTTGCTGTTCGTTTCTGTGAGTGAGGGGGGTCGGGGATTGTTACTGTTGCTGTTCGTTTCTGTGAGTGAGGGGGTCGGGGATTGTTACTGTTGCTGTTTCTGTGAGTGAGGGTGGTCGGGGATTGTTACTCTGGCTGTTTCTGTGAGTGAGGGGGGGTCGGGGATTGTTACTGTCGCTGTTCGTTTCTGTTGGTGAGGGGGGTCGGGGATTGTTACTGTGGCTGCTTCTGTGAGTGAGGGGGGTCGGGGATTGTTACTGTTGCTGTTCGTTTCTGCGAGTGAGGGGGGTCGGGGATTGTTACTCTGGCTGTTTCTGTGAGTGAGGGGGGGTCCGGGATTGTTACTGTTGCTGTTCGTTTCTGTGAGTGAGGGGGTCGGGTATTGTTACTGTGGCTGTTCCTCTGAGTGAGGGGGGTCGGGGATTGTTACTCTGGCTGTTTCTGTGAGTGAGGGGGGTCGGGGATTGTTACTGTTGCTGTTCGTTTCTGTGAGTGAGGGGGGTCGGGGATAGATACTGTTGCTGTTCGTTTCTGTGAGTGAGGGGGTCGGGGATTGTTACTGTGGCTCCTTCTGTGAGTGAGGGGGGTCGGGGATTGTTACTGTTGCTGTTCGTTTCTGTGAGTGAGGGGGTCGGGGATTGTTACTGTGGCTCCTTCTGTGAGTGAGGGGGGTCGGGGATTGTTACTGTTGCTGTTCGTTTCTGTGAGTGAGGGGGGTCGGGGATTGTTACTCTGGCTGTTCCTGTGAGTGAGGGATGTCGGGGATTGTTCCTGTGGCTGTTTCTGTGAGTGAGGGGGGTCGGGGATTGTGACTCTGGCTGTTACTGCGAGTGAGGGGGGTCGGGGATTGATACTGTTGCTGTTTGTTTCTGTGAGTGAGGGGGGTCGGGGATTGTTACTCTGGCTGTTTCTGTCAGTGAGGGGGATCGGGGATTGTTACTGTGGCTGTTTCTGTGAGTGAGGGGGGTCGGGATTGTTACTGTTGCTGTTTGTTTCTGTGAGTGAGGGGGGTCGGGGATTGTTACTCTGGCTGTTTCTGTGAGTGAGCGGGATCGGGGATTGTTACTCTGGCTGTTTCTGTGAGTGAGGGGGATCGGGGATTGTTACTGTTGCTGTTCGTATAGGTGAGTGAGGGGGTCGGGGATTGTTACTGTGGCTGTTTCTGTGAGTGAGGGGGATCGGGGATTGTTACTGTGGCTGTTTCTGTGAGTGAGGGGGGTCGGGGATTGTTACTCTGGCTGTTTCTGTGAGTGAGGTGGGTCGGGGATTGATACTCTGGCTGTTACTGTGAGTGAGGGGGGTCGGGGATTGTTACTCTGGCTGTTTCTGTGAGTGAGGGTGGTCGGGGATTGTTACTGTGGCTGTTTCTGTGAGTGAGGGGGATCGGGGATTGTTACTGTGGCTGTTTCTGTGAGAGAGGGGGGTCGGGGATTGTTACTGTTGCTGTTCGTTTCTGTGAGTGAGGGGGATCGGGGATTGTTACTGTGGCTGTTTCTGTGAGTGAGGGGGGTCGGGGATTGTTACTGTGGCTGTTTCTGTGAGTGAGGGGGGTCGGGGATTGTTACTGTGGCTGTTTCTGTGAGTGAGGGGGATCGGGGATTGTTACTGTTGCTGTTCGTATAGGTGAGTGAGGGGGTCGGGGATTGTTACTGTGGCTGTTTCTGTGAGTGAGGGGGGTCGGGGTTTGATACTGTTGCTGTTCGTTTCTGTGAGTGAGGGGGGTCGGGGATTGTTACTGTTACTGTTCGTTTCTGTGAGTGAGGGGGATCGGGGATTGTTACTCTGGCTGTTTCTGTGAGTGAGGGGGGGTCGGGGATTGTTACTCTTGCTGTTAGTTTCTGTGAGTGAGGGGGGTCGGGGATTGTTACTGTTGCTGTTCGTTTCTGTGAGTGAGGGGGTCGGGGATTGTTACTGTGGCTCCTTCTGTGAGTGAGGGGGGTCGGGGATTGTTACTGTTGCTGTTCGTTTCTGTGAGTGAGGGGGTCGGGGATTGTTACTGTGGCTCCTTCTGTGAGTGAGGGGGGTCGGGGATTGTTACTGTTGCTGTTCGTTTCTGTGAGTGAGGGGGGTCGGGGATTGTTACTCTGGCTGTTCCTGTGAGTGAGGGGTGTCGGGGATTGTTCCTGTGGCTGTGTCTGTGAGTGAGGGGGGTCGGGGATTGTGACTCTGGCTGTTACTGCGAGTGAGGGGGGTCGGGGATTGATACTGTTGCTGTTTGTTTCTGTGAGTGAGGGGGGTCGGGGATTGTTACTCTGGCTGCTTCTGTCAGTGAGGGGGATCGGGGATTGTTACTGTGGCTGTTTCTGTGAGTGAGGGGGGTCGGGATTGTTACTGTTGCTGTTCGTTTCTGTGAGTGAGGGGGGTCGGGGATTGTTACTCTGGCTGTTTCTGTGAGTGAGCGGGATCGGGGATTGTTACTCTGGCTGTTTCTGTGAGTGAGGGGGATCGGGGATTGTTACTCTGGCTGTTTCTGTGAGTGAGGGGGATCGGGGATTATTACTGTGGCTGTTTCTGTGAGTGAGGGGGGTCGGGGATTGTTACTGTGGCTGTTTCTGTGAGTGAGGGGGGTCGGGGATTGTTACTGTTGCTGTTTCTGTGAGTGAGCGGGGTCGGGGATTGTTACTGTTGCTGTTCGTTTCTGCGAGTGAGGGGGATCGGGGATTGTTACTCTGGCTGTTTCTGTGAGTGAGGGGGGTCGGGGTTTGATACTGTTGCTGTTCGTTTCTGTGAGTGAGGGGGGTCGGGGATTGTTACTGTTACTGTTCGTTTCTGTGAGTGAGGGGGGTCGGGGATTGTTACTGTTGCTGTTCGTTTCTGTGAGTGAGGGGGTCGGGGATTGTTACTGTTGCTGTTTCTGTGAGTGAGGGTGGTCGGGGATTGTTACTCTGGCTGTTTCTGTGAGTGAGGGGGGGTCGGGGATTGTTACTGTCGCTGTTCGTTTCTGTTGGTGAGGGGGGTCGGGGATTGTTACTGTGGCTGCTTCTGTGAGTGAGGGGGGTCGGGGATTGTTACTGTTGCTGTTCGTTTCTGCGAGTGAGGGGGGTCGGGGATTGTTACTCTGGCTGTTTCTGTGAGTGAGGGGGATCGGGGATTATTACTGTGGCTGTTTCTGTGAGTGAGGGGGGTCGGGGATTGTTACTGTGGCTGTTTCTGTGAGTGAGGGGGGTCGGGGATTGTTACTGTTGCTGTTTCTGTGAGTGAGCGGGGTCGGGGATTGTTACTGTTGCTGTTCGTTTCTGCGAGTGAGGGGGATCGGGGATTGTTACTCTGGCTGTTTCTGTGAGTGAGGGGGGTCGGGGTTTGATACTGTTGCTGTTCGTTTCTGTGAGTGAGGGGGGTCGGGGATTGTTACTGTTACTGTTCGTTTCTGTGAGTGAGGGGGGTCGGGGATTGTTACTCTGGCTGTTTCTGTGAGTGAGCGGGATCGGGGATTGTTACTCTGGCTGTTTCTGTGAGTGAGGGGGATCGGGGATTGTTACTCTGGCTGTTTCTGTGAGTGAGGGGGATCGGGGATTATTACTGTGGCTGTTTCTGTGAGTGAGGGGGGTCGGGGATTGTTACTGTGGCTGTTTCTGTGAGTGAGGGGGGTCGGGGATTGTTACTGTTGCTGTTTCTGTGAGTGAGCGGGGTCGGGGATTGTTACTGTGGCTGTTTCTGTGAGTGAGGGGGGTCGGGATTGTTACTGTTGCTGTTCGTTTCTGTGAGTGAGGGGGGTCGGGGATTGTTACTCTGGCTGTTTCTGTGAGTGAGCGGGATCGGGGATTGTTACTCTGGCTGTTTCTGTGAGTGAGGGGGATCGGGGATTGTTACTCTGGCTGTTTCTGTGAGTGAGGGGGATCGGGGATTATTACTGTGGCTGTTTCTGTGAGTGAGGGGGGTCGGGGATTGTTACTGTGGCTGTTTCTGTGAGTGAGGGGGGTCGGGGATTGTTACTGTTGCTGTTTCTGTGAGTGAGCGGGGTCGGGGATTGTTACTGTTGCTGTTCGTTTCTGCGAGTGAGGGGGATCGGGGATTGTTACTCTGGCTGTTTCTGTGAGTGAGGGGGGTCGGGGTTTGATACTGTTGCTGTTCGTTTCTGTGAGTGAGGGGGGTCGGGGATTGTTACTGTTACTGTTCGTTTCTGTGAGTGAGGGGGGTCGGGGATTGTTACTGTTGCTGTTCGTTTCTGTGAGTGAGGGGGTCGGGGATTGTTACTGTTGCTGTTTCTGTGAGTGAGGGTGGTCGGGGATTGTTACTCTGGCTGTTTCTGTGAGTGAGGGGGGGTCGGGGATTGTTACTGTCGCTGTTCGTTTCTGTTGGTGAGGGGGGTCGGGGATTGTTACTGTGGCTGCTTCTGTGAGTGAGGGGGGTCGGGGATTGTTACTGTTGCTGTTCGTTTCTGCGAGTGAGGGGGGTCGGGGATTGTTACTCTGGCTGTTTCTGTGAGTGAGGGGGGGTCCGGGATTGTTACTGTTGCTGTTCGTTTCTGTGAGTGAGGGGGTCGGGTATTGTTACTGTGGCTGTTCCTCTGAGTGAGGGGGGTCGGGGATTGTTACTCTGGCTGTTTCTGTGAGTGAGGGGGGTCGGGGATTGTTACTGTTGCTGTTCGTTTCTGTGAGTGAGGGGGGTCGGGGATAGATACTGTTGCTGTTCGTTTCTGTGAGTGAGGGGGTCGGGGATTGTTACTGTGGCTCCTTCTGTGAGTGAGGGGGGTCGGGGATTGTTACTGTTGCTGTTCGTTTCTGTGAGTGAGGGGGTCGGGGATTGTTACTGTGGCTCCTTCTGTGAGTGAGGGGGGTCGGGGATTGTTACTGTTGCTGTTCGTTTCTGTGAGTGAGGGGGGTCGGGGATTGTTACTCTGGCTGTTCCTGTGAGTGAGGGGTGTCGGGGATTGTTCCTGTGGCTGTTTCTGTGAATGAGGGGGGTCGGGGATTGTGACTCTGGCTGTTACTGCGAGTGAGGGGGGTCGGGGATTGATACTGTTGCTGTTTGTTTCTGTGAGTGAGGGGGGTCGGGGATTGTTACTCTGGCTGTTTCTGTCAGTGAGGGGGATCGGGGATTGTTACTGTGGCTGTTTCTGTGAGTGAGGGGGGTCGGGATTGTTACTGTTGTTGTTCGTTTCTGTGAGTGAGGGGGGTCGGGGATTGTTACTCTGGCTGTTTCTGTGAGTGAGCGGGATCGGGGATTGTTACTCTGGCTGTTTCTGTGAGTGAGGGGGATCGGGGATTGTTACTCTGGCTGTTTCTGTGAGTGAGGGGGATCGGGGATTATTACTGTGGCTGTTTCTGTGAGTGAGGGGGGTCGGGGATTGTTACTGTGGCTGTTTCTGTGAGTGAGGGGGGTCGGGGATTGTTACTGTTGCTGTTTCTGTGAGTGAGCGGGGTCGGGGATTGTTACTGTTGCTGTTCGTTTCTGCGAGTGAGGGGGATCGGGGATTGTTACTCTGGCTGTTTCTGTGAGTGAGGGGGGTCGGGGTTTGATACTGTTGCTGTTCGTTTCTGTGAGTGAGGGGGATCGGGGATTGTTACTGTTACTGTTCGTTTCTGTGAGTGAGGGGGGTCGGGGATTGTTACTGTTGCTGTTCGTTTCTGTGAGTGAGGGGATCGGGGATTGTTACTGTTGCTGTTTCTGTGAGTGAGGGTGGTCGGGGATTGTTACTGTTGCTGTTTCTGTGAGTGAGGGTGGTCGGGGATTGTTACTCTGGCTGTTTCTGTGAGTGAGGGGGGGGTCGGGGATTGTTACTGTCGCTGTTCGTTTCTGTTGGTGAGGGGGGTCGGGGATTGTTACTGTGGCTGCTTCTGTGAGTGAGGGGGGTCGGGGATTGTTACTGTTGCTGTTCGTTTCTGCGAGTGAGGGGGGTCGGGGATTGTTACTCTGGCTGTTTCTGTGAGTGAGGGGGGGTCCGGGATTGTTACTGTTGCTGTTCGTTTCTGTGAGTGAGGGGGTCGGGTATTGTTACTGTGGCTGTTCCTCTGAGTGAGGGGGGTCGGGGATTGTTACTCTGGCTGTTTCTGTGAGTGAGGGGGGTCGGGGATTGTTACTGTTGCTGTTCGTTTCTGTGAGAGAGGGGGATCGGGGATTGTTACTCTGGCTGTTTCTGTGAGTGAGGGGGATCGGGGATTGTTACTCTGGCTGTTTCTGTGAGTGAGGGGGTCGGGGATTGTTACTGTGGCTGTTTCTGTGAGTGAGGGGGATCGGGGATTGTTACTGTGGCTGTTTCTGTGAGTGAGGGGGATCGGGGATTATTACTGTGGCTGTTTCTGTGAGTGAGGGGGGTCGGGGATTGTTACTGTGGCTGTTTCTGTGAGTGAGCGGGGTCGGGGATTGTTACTGTTGCTGTTTCTGTGAGTGAGCTGGGTCGGGGATTGTTACTGTTGCTGTTCGTTTCTGCGAGTGAGGGGGATCGGGGATTGTTACTCTGGCTGTTTCTGTGAGTGAGGGGCGTCGGGGTTTGATACTGTTGCTGTTCGTTTCTGTGAGTGAGGGGGGTCGGGGATTGTTACTGTTGCTGCTCGTATCTGTGAGTGAGGGGTGTCGGGGATTGTTACTGTTGCTGTTCGTTTCTGTGAGTGAGGGGGTCGGGGATTGTTACTGTTGCTGTTTCTGTGAGTGAGGGTGGTCGGGGATTGTTACTCTGGCTGTTTCTGTGAGTGAGGGGGGGGTCGGGGATTGTTACTGTCGCTGTTCGTTTCTGTTGGTGAGGGGGGTCGGGGATTGTTACTGTGGCTGCTTCTGTGAGTGAGGGGGGTCGGGGATTGTTACTGTTGCTGTTCGTTTCTGCGAGTGAGGGGGGTCGGGGATTGTTACTCTGGCTGTTTCTGTGAGTGAGGGGGGTCCGGGATTGTTACTGTTGCTGTTCGTTTCTGTGAGTGAGGGGGTCGGGTATTGTTACTGTGGCTGTTCCTCTGAGTGAGGGGGGTCGGGGATTGTTACTCTGGCTGTTTCTGTGAGTGAGGGGGGTCGGGGATTGTTACTGTTGCTGTTCGTTTCTGTGAGAGAGGGGGATCGGGGATTGTTACTCTGGCTGTTTCTGTGAGTGAGGGGGATCGGGGATTGTTACTCTGGCTGTTTCTGTGAGTGAGGGGGTCGGGGATTGTTACTGTGGCTGTTTCTGTGAGTGAGGGGGATCGGGGATTGTTACTGTGGCTGTTTCTGTGAGTGAGGGGGATCGGGGATTATTACTGTGGCTGTTTCTGTGAGTGAGGGGGGTCGGGGATTGTTACTGTGGCTGTTTCTGTGAGTGAGCGGGGTCGGGGATTGTTACTGTTGCTGTTTCTGTGAGTGAGCTGGGTCGGGGATTGTTACTGTTGCTGTTCGTTTCTGCGAGTGAGGGGGATCGGGGATTGTTACTCTGGCTGTTTCTGTGAGTGAGGGGCGTCGGGGTTTGATACTGTTGCTGTTCGTTTCTGTGAGTGAGGGGGGTCGGGGATTGTTACTGTTGCTGCTCGTTTCTGTGAGTGAGGGGTGTCGGGGATTGTTACTGTTGCTGTTCGTTTCTGTGAGTGAGGGGGTCGGGGATTGTTACTGTTGCTGTTTCTGTGAGTGAGGGTGGTCGGGGATTGTTACTCTGGCTGTTTCTGTGAGTGAGCGGGGGTCGGGGATTGTTACTGTCGCTGTTCGTTTCTGTTGGTGAGGGGGGTCGGGGATTGTTACTGTGGCTGCTTCTGTGAGTGAGGGGGGTCGGGGATTGTTACTGTTGCTGTTCGTTTCTGCGAGTGAGGGGGGTCGGGGATTGTTACTCTGGCTGTTTCTGTGAGTGAGGGGGGGTCCGGGATTGTTACTGTTGCTGTTCGTTTCTGTGAGTGAGGGGGTCGGGTATTGTTACTGTGGCTGTTCCTCTGAGTGAGGGGGGTCGGGGATTGTTACTCTGGCTGTTTCTGTGAGTGAGGGGGGTCGGGGATTGTTACTGTTGCTGTTCGTTTCTGTGAGTGAGGGGGATCGGGGATTGTTACTCTGGCTGTTTCTGTGAGTGAGGGGGATCGGGGATTGTTACTCTGGCTGTTTCTGTGAGTGAGGGGGTCGGGGATTGTTACTGTGGCTGTTTCTGTGAGTGAGGGGGATCGGGGATTGTTACTGTGGCTGTTTCTGTGAGTGAGGGGGATCGGGGATTATTACTGTGGCTGTTTCTGTGAGTGAGGGGGGTCGGGGATTGTTACTGTGGCTGTTTCTGTGAGTGAGCGGGGTCGGGGATTGTTACTGTTGCTGTTTCTGTGAGTGAGCTGGGTCGGGGATTGTTACTGTTGCTGTTCGTTTCTGCGAGTGAGGGGGATCGGGGATTGTTACCCTGGCTGTTTCTGTGAGTGAGGTGCGTCGGGGTTTGATACTGTTGCTGTTCGTTTCTGTGAGTGAGGGGGGTCGGGGATTGTTACTGTTGCTGTTCGTTTCTGTGAGTGAGGGGGGTCGGGGATTGTTACTGTTGCTGTTCGTTTCTGTGAGTGAGGGGGTCGGGGATTGTTACTGTTGCTGTTTCTGTGAGTGAGGGTGGTCGGGGATTGTTACTCTGGCTGTTTCTGTGAGTGAGGGGGGGTCGGGGATTGTTACTGTCGCTGTTCGTTTCTGTTGGTGAGGGGGGTCGGGGATTGTTACTGTGGCTGCTTCTGTGAGTGAGGGGGGTCGGGGATTGTTACTGTTGCTGTTCGTTTCTGCGAGTGAGGGGGGTCGGGGATTGTTACTCTGGCTGTTTCTGTGAGTGAGGGGGGGTCCATGATTGTTACTGTTGCTGTTCGTTTCTGTGAGTGAGGGGGTCGGGTATTGTTACTGTGGCTGTTCCTCTGAGTGAGGGGGGTCGGGGATTGTTACTCTGGCTGTTTCTGTGAGTGAGGGGGGTCGGGGATTGTTACTGTTGCTGTTCGTTTCTGTGAGTGAGGGGGGTCGGGGATAGATACTGTTGCTGTTCGTTTCTGTGAGTGAGGGGGTCGGGGATTGTTACTGTGGCTCCTTCTGTGAGTGAGGGGGGTCGGGGATTGTTACTGTTGCTGTTCGTTTCTGTGAGTGAGGGGGTCGGGGATTGTTACTGTGGCTCCTTCTGTGAGTGAGGGGGGTCGGGGATTGTTACTGTTGCTGTTCGTTTCTGTGAGTGAGGGGGGTCGGGGATTGTTACTCTGGCTGTTCCTGTGAGTGAGGGATGTCGGGGATTGTTCCTGTGGCTGTTTCTGTGAGTGAGGGGGGTCGGGGATTCTGACTCTGGCTGTTACTGCGAGTGAGGGGGGTCGGGGATTGATACTGTTGCTGTTTGTTTCTGTGAGTGAGGGGGGTCGGGGATTGTTACTCTGGCTGTTTCTGTCAGTGAGGGGGATCGGGGATTGTTACTGTGGCTGTTTCTGTGAGTGAGGGGGGTCGGGATTGTTACTGTTGCTGTTCGTTTCTGTGAGTGAGGGGGGTCGGGGATTGTTACTCTGGCTGTTTCTGTGAGTGAGCGGGATCGGGGATTGTTACTCTGGCTGTTTCTGTCAGTGAGGGGGATCGGGGATTGTTACTGTGGCTGTTTCTGTGAGTGAGGGGGGTCGGGATTGTTACTGTTGCTGTTCGTTTCTGTGAGTGAGGGGGGTCGGGGATTGTTACTCTGGCTGTTTCTGTGAGTGAGCGGGATCGGGGATTGTTACTCTGGCTGTTTCTGTGAGTGAGGGGGATCGGGGATTGTTACTGTTGCTGTTCGTATAGGTGAGTGAGGGGGTCGGGGATTGTTACTGTGGCTGTTTCTGTGAGTGAGGGGGATCGGGGATTGTTACTGTGGCTGTTTCTGTGAGTGAGGGGGGTCGGGGATTGTTACTCTGGCTGTTTCTGTGAGTGAGGTGGGTCGGGGATTGATACTCTGGCTGTTACTGTGAGTGAGGGGGGTCGGGGATTGTTACTCTGGCTGTTTCTGTGAGTGAGGGTGGTCGGGGATTGTTACTGTGGCTGTTTCTGTGAGTGAGGGGGATCGGGGATTGTTACTGTGGCTGTTTCTGTGAGTGAGGGGGGTCGGGGATTGTTACTGTTGCTGTTCGTTTCTGTGAGTGAGGGGGATCGGGGATTGTTACTGTGGCTGTTTCTGTGAGTGAGGGGGGTCGGGGATTGTTACTGTGGCTGTTTCTGTGAGTGAGGGGGGTCGGGGATTGTTACTGTGGCTGTTTCTGTGAGTGAGGGGGATCGGGGATTGTTACTGTTGCTGTTCGTATAGGTGAGTGAGGGGGTCGGGGATTGTTACTGTGGCTGTTTCTGTGAGTGAGGGGGGTCGGGGATTGTTACTCTGGCTGTTTCTGTGAGTGAGGGGGATCGGGGATTGTTACTCTGGCTGTTTCTGTGAGTGAGGGGGATCGGGGATTGTTACATTGGCTGTTTCTGTGAGTGAGGGGGGGTCGGGGATTGTTACTCTTGCTGTTAGTTTCTGTGAGTGAGGGGGGTCGGGGATTGTTACTGTTGCTGTTCGTTTCTGTGAGTGAGGGGGTCGGGGATTGTTACTGTGGCTCCTTCTGTGAGTGAGGGGGGTCGGGGATTGTTACTGTTGCTGTTCGTTTCTGTGAGTGAGGGGGTCGGGGATTGTTACTGTGGCTCCTTCTGTGAGTGAGGGGGGTCGGGGATTGTTACTGTTGCTGTTCGTTTCTGTGAGTGAGGGGGGTCGGGGATTGTTACTCTGGCTGTTCCTGTGAGTGAGGGGTGTCGGGGATTGTTCCTGTGGCTGTTTCTGTGAGTGAGGGGGGTCGGGGATTGTGACTCTGGCTGTTACTGCGAGTGAGAGGGGTCGGGGATTGATACTGTTGCTGTTTGTTTCTGTGAGTGAGGGGGGTCGGGGATTGTTACTCTGGCTGTTTCTGTCAGTGAGGGGGATCGGGGATTGTTACTGTGGCTGTTTCTGTGAGTGAGGGGGGTCGGGATTGTTACTGTTGCTGTTCGTTTCTGTGAGTGAGGGGGGTCGGGGATTGTTACTCTGGCTGTTTCTGTGAGTGAGCGGGATCGGGGATTGTTACTCTGGCTGTTTCTGTGAGTGAGGGGGATCGGGGATTGTTACTCTGGCTGTTTCTGTGAGTGAGGTGGTCGGGGATTGTTACTGTGGCTGTTTCTGTGAGTGAGGGGGATCGGGGATTGTTACTGTGGCTGTTTCTGTGAGTGAGGGGGATCGGGGATTATTACTGTGGCTGTTTCTGTGAGTGAGGGGGGTCGGGGATTGTTACTGTGGCTGTTTCTGTGAGTGAGGGGGGTCGGGGATTGTTACTGTTGCTGTTTCTGTGAGTGAGCGGGGTCGGGGATTGTTACTGTTGCTGTTCGTTTCTGCGAGTGAGGGGGATCGGGGATTGTTACTCTGGCTGTTTCTGTGAGTGAGGGGGGTCGGGGTTTGATACTGTTGCTGTTCGTTTCTGTGAGTGAGGGGGGTCGGGGATTGTTACTGTTACTGTTCGTTTCTGTGAGTGAGGGGGGTCGGGGATTGTTACTGTTGCTGTTCGTTTCTGTGAGTGAGGGGGTCGGGGATTGTTACTGTTGCTGTTTCTGTGAGTGAGGGTGGTCGGGGATTGTTACTCTGGCTGTTTCTGTGAGTGAGGGGGGGTCGGGGATTGTTACTGTCGCTGTTCGTTTCTGTTGGTGAGGGGGGTCGGGGATTGTTACTGTGGCTGCTTCTGTGAGTGAGGGGGGTCGGGGATTGTTACTGTTGCTGTTCGTTTCTGCGAGTGAGGGGGGTCGGGGATTGTTACTCTGGCTGTTTCTGTGAGTGAGGGGGGGTCCGGGATTGTTACTGTTGCTGTTCGTTTCTGTGAGTGAGGGGGTCGGGTATTGTTGCTGTGGCTGTTCCTCTGAGTGAGGGGGGTCGGGGATTGTTACTCTGGCTGTTTCTGTGAGTGAGGGGGGTCAGGGATTGTTACTGTTGCTGTTCGTTTCTGTGAGTGAGGGGGGTCGGGGATAGATACTGTTGCTGTTCGTTTCTGTGAGTGAGGGGGTCGGGGATTGTTACTGTGGCTCCTTCTGTGAGTGAGGGGGGTCGGGGATTGTTACTGTTGCTGTTCGTTTCTGTGAGTGAGGGGGTCGGGGATTGTTACTGTGGCTCCTTCTGTGAGTGAGGGGGGTCGGGGATTGTTACTGTTGCTGTTCGTTTCTGTGAGTGAGGGGGGTCGGGGATTGTTACTCTGGCTGTTCCTGTGAGTGAGGGGGATCGGGGATTGTTACTGTGGCTGTTTCTGTGAGTGAGGGGGGTCGGGATTGTTACTGTTGCTGTTCGTTTCTGTGAGTGAGGGGGGTCGGGGATTGTTACTCTGGCTGTTTCTGTGAGTGAGCGGGATCGGGGATTGTTACTCTGGCTGTTTCTGTGAGTGAGGGGGATCGGGGATTGTTACTCTGGCTGTTTCTGTGAGTGAGGTGGTCGGGGATTGTTACTGTGGCTGTTTCTGTGAGTGAGGGGGATCGGGGATTGTTACTGTGGCTGTTTCTGTGAGTGAGGGGGATCGGGGATTATTACTGTGGCTGTTTCTGTGAGTGAGGGGGGTCGGGGATTGTTACTGTGGCTGTTTCTGTGAGTGAGGGGGGTCGGGGATTGTTACTGTTGCTGTTTCTGTGAGTGAGGGGGGTCGGGGATTGTTACTGTGGCTGTTTCTGTGAGTGAGGGGGGTCGGGGATTGTTACTGTTGCTGTTTCTGTGAGTGAGCGGGTCGGGGATTGTTACTGTGGCTCCTTCTGTGAGTGAGGGGGGTCGGGGATTGTTACTGTTGCTGTTCGTTTCTGTGAGTGAGGGGGTCGGGGATTGTTACTGTGGCTCCTTCTGTGAGTGAGGGGGGTCGGGGATTGTTACTGTTGCTGTTCGTTTCTGTGAGTGAGGGGGGTCGGGGATTGTTACTCTGGCTGTTCCTGTGTGTGAGGGGTGTCGGGGATTGTTCCTGTGGCTGTTTCTGTGAATGAGGGGGGTCGGGGATTGTTACTCTGGCTGTTTCTGTGAGTGAGGGGGATCGGGGATTGTTACTCTGGCTGTTTCTGTGAGTGAGGGGGGGTCGGGGATTGTTACTCTTGCTGTTAGTTTCTGTGAGTGAGGGGGGTCGGGGATTGTTACTGTTGCTGTTCGTTTCTGTGAGTGAGGGGGTCGGGGATTGTTACTGTGGCTCCTTCTGTGAGTGAGGGGGGTCGGGGATTGTTACTGTTGCTGTTCGTTTCTGTGAGTGAGGGGGTCGGGGATTGTTACTGTGGCTCCTTCTGTGAGTGAGGGGGGTCGGGGATTGTTACTGTTGCTGTTCGTTTCTGTGAGTGAGGGGGGTCGGGGATTGTTACTCTGGCTGTTCCTGTGAGTGAGGGGTGTCGGGGATTGTTCCTGTGGCTGTTTCTGTGAGTGAGGGGGGTCGGGGATTGTGACTCTGGCTGTTACTGCGAGTGAGAGGGGTCGGGGATTGATACTGTTGCTGTTTGTTTCTGTGAGTGAGGGGGGTCGGGGATTGTTACTCTGGCTGTTTCTGTCAGTGAGGGGGATCGGGGATTGTTACTGTGGCTGTTTCTGTGAGTGAGGGGGGTCGGGATTGTTACTGTTGCTGTTCGTTTCTGTGAGTGAGGGGGGTCGGGGATTGTTACTCTGGCTGTTTCTGTGAGTGAGCGGGATCGGGGATTGTTACTCTGGCTGTTTCTGTGAGTGAGGGGGATCGGGGATTGTTACTCTGGCTGTTTCTGTGAGTGAGGTGGTCGGGGATTGTTACTGTGGCTGTTTCTGTGAGTGAGGGGGATCGGGGATTGTTACTGTGGCTGTTTCTGTGAGTGAGGGGGATCGGGGATTATTACTGTGGCTGTTTCTGTGAGTGAGGGGGGTCGGGGATTGTTACTGTGGCTGTTTCTGTGAGTGAGGGGGGTCGGGGATTGTTACTGTTGCTGTTTCTGTGAGTGAGCGGGGTCGGGGATTGTTACTGTTGCTGTTCGTTTCTGCGAGTGAGGGGGATCGGGGATTGTTACTCTGGCTGTTTCTGTGAGTGAGGGGGGTCGGGGTTTGATACTGTTGCTGTTCGTTTCTGTGAGTGAGGGGGGTCGGGGATTGTTACTGTTACTGTTCGTTTCTGTGAGTGAGGGGGGTCGGGGATTGTTACTGTTGCTGTTCGTTTCTGTGAGTGAGGGGGTCGGGGATTGTTACTGTTGCTGTTTCTGTGAGTGAGGGTGGTCGGGGATTGTTACTCTGGCTGTTTCTGTGAGTGAGGGGGGGTCGGGGATTGTTACTGTCGCTGTTCGTTTCTGTTGGTGAGGGGGGTCGGGGATTGTTACTGTGGCTGCTTCTGTGAGTGAGGGGGGTCGGGGATTGTTACTGTTGCTGTTCGTTTCTGCGAGTGAGGGGGGTCGGGGATTGTTACTCTGGCTGTTTCTGTGAGTGAGGGGGGGTCCGGGATTGTTACTGTTGCTGTTCGTTTCTGTGAGTGAGGGGGTCGGGTATTGTTGCTGTGGCTGTTCCTCTGAGTGAGGGGGGTCGGGGATTGTTACTCTGGCTGTTTCTGTGAGTGAGGGGGGTCAGGGATTGTTACTGTTGCTGTTCGTTTCTGTGAGTGAGGGGGGTCGGGGATAGATACTGTTGCTGTTCGTTTCTGTGAGTGAGGGGGTCGGGGATTGTTACTGTGGCTCCTTCTGTGAGTGAGGGGGGTCGGGGATTGTTACTGTTGCTGTTCGTTTCTGTGAGTGAGGGGGTCGGGGATTGTTACTGTGGCTCCTTCTGTGAGTGAGGGGGGTCGGGGATTGTTACTGTTGCTGTTCGTTTCTGTGAGTGAGGGGGGTCGGGGATTGTTACTCTGGCTGTTCCTGTGAGTGAGGGGTGTCGGGGATTGTTCCTGTGGCTGTTTCTGTGAATGAGGGGGGTCGGGGATTATGACTCTGGCTGTTACTGCGAGTGAGGGGGGTCGGGGATTGATACTGTTGCTGTTTGTTTCTGTGAGTGAGGGGGGTCGGGGATTGTTACTCTGGCTGTTTCTGTCAGTGAGGGGGATCGGGGATTGTTACTGTGGCTGTTTCTGTGAGTGAGGGGGGTCGGGATTGTTACTGTTGTTGTTCGTTTCTGTGAGTGAGGGGGGTCGGGGATTGTTACTCTGGCTGTTTCTGTGAGTGAGCGGGATCGGGGATTGTTACTCTGACTGTTTCTGTGAGTGAGGGGGATCGGGGATTGTTACTCTGGCTGTTTCTGTGAGTGAGGGGGTCGGGAATTGTTACTGTGGCTGTTTCTGTGAGTGAGGGGGATCGGGGATTGTTACTGTGGCTGTTTCTGTGAGTGAGGGGGATCGGGGATTATTACTGTGGCTGTTTCTGTGAGTGAGGGGGATCGGGGATTGTTACTGTAGCTGTTTCTGTGAGTGAGGGGGGTCGGGGATTGTTACTGTTGCTGTTTCTGTGAGTGAGCGGGGTCGGGGATTGTTACTGTTGCTGTTCGTTTCTGCGAGTGAGGGGGATCGGGGATTGTTACTCTGGCTGTTTCTGTGAGTGAGGGGGGTCGGTGTTTGATACTGTTGCTGTTCGTTTCTGTGAGTGAGGGGGGTCGGGGATTGTTACTGTTGCTGTTCGTTTCTGTGAGTGAGGGGGTCGGGGATTGTTACTGTTGCTGTTTCTGTGAGTGAGGGTGGTCGGGGATTGTTACTCTGGCTGTTTCAGTGAGTGAGGGGGGGTCGGGGATTGTTACTGTCGCTGTTCGTTTCTGTTGGTGAGGGGGGTCGGGGATTGTTACTGTGGCTGCTTCTGTGAGTGAGGGGGGTCGGGGATTGTTACTGTTGCTGTTCGTTTCTGCGAGTGAGGGGGGTCGGGGATTGTTACTCTGGCTGTTTCTGTGAGTGAGGGGGGGTCCGGGATTGTTACTGTTGCTGTTCGTTTCTGTGAGTGAGGGGGTCGGGTATTGTTACTGTGGCTGTTCCTCTGAGTGAGGGGGGTCGGGGATTGTTACTCTGGCTGTTTCTGTGAGTGAGGGGGGTCGGGAATTGTTACTGTTGCTGTTCGTTTCTGTGAGTGAGGGGGATCGGGGATTGTTACTCTGGCTGTTTCTGTGAGTGAGGGGGATCGGGGATTGTTACTCTGGCTGTTTCTGTGAGTGAGGGGGTCGGGGATTGTTACTGTGGCTGTTTCTGTGAGTGAGGGGGATCGGGGATTGTTACTGTGGCTGTTTCTGTGAGTGAGGGGGATCGGGGATTATTACTGTGGCTGTTTCTGTGAGTGAGGGGGGTCGGGGATTGTTACTGTGGCTGTTTCTGTGAGTGAGCGGGGTCGGGGATTGTTACTGTTGCTGTTTCTGTGAGTGAGCTGGGTCGGGGATTGTTACTGTTGCTGTTCGTTTCTGCGAGTGAGGGGGATCGGGGATTGTTACTCTGGCTGTTTCTGTGAGTGAGGGGCGTCGGGGTTTGATACTGTTGCTGTTCGTTTCTGTGAGTGAGGGGCGTCGGGGTTTGATACTGTTGCTGTTCGTTTCTGTGAGTGAGGGGGGTCGGGGATTGTTACTGTTGCTGTTCGTTTCTGTGAGTGAGGGGGGTCGGGGATTGTTACTGTTGCTGTTCGTTTCTGTGAGTGAGGGGGGTCGGGGATTGTTACTCTGGCTGTTCCTGTGAGTGAGGGGTGTCGGGGATTGTTCCTGTGGCTGTTTCTGTGAATGAGGGGGGTCGGGGATTGTGACTCTGGCTGTTACTGCGAGTGAGGGGGGTCGGGGATTGATACTGTTGCTGTTTGTTTCTGTGAGTGAGGGGGGTCGGGGATTGTTACTCTGGCTGTTTCTGTCAGTGAGGGGGATCGGGGATTGTTACTGTGGCTGTTTCTGTGAGTGAGGGGGGTCGGGATTGTTACTGTTGTTGTTCGTTTCTGTGAGTGAGGGGGGTCGGGGATTGTTACTCTGGCTGTTTCTGTGAGTGAGCGTGATCGGGGATTGTTACTCTGGCTGTTTCTGTGAGTGAGGGGGATCGGGGATTGTTACTCTGGCTGTTTCTGTGAGTGAGGGGGTCGGGAATTGTTACTGTGGCTGTTTCTGTGAGTGAGGGGGATCGGGGATTGTTACTGTGGCTGTTTCTGTGAGTGAGGGGGATCGGGGATTATTACTGTGGCTGTTTCTGTGAGTGAGGGGGATCGGGGATTGTTACTGTAGCTGTTTCTGTGAGTGAGGGGGGTCGGGGATTGTTACTGTTGCTGTTTCTGTGAGTGAGCGGGGTCGGGGATTGTTACTGTTGCTGTTCGTTTCTGCGAGTGAGGGGGATCGGGGATTGTTACTCTGGCTGTTTCTGTGAGTGAGGGGGGTCGGGGTTTGATACTGTTGCTGTTCGTTTCTGTGAGTGAGGGGGGTCGGGGATTGTTACTGTTGCTGTTCGTTTCTGTGAGTGAGGGGGTCGGGGATTGTTACTGTTGCTGTTTCTGTGAGTGAGGGTGGTCGGGGATTGTTACTCTGGCTGTTTCAGTGAGTGAGGGGGGGTCGGGGATTGTTACTGTCGCTGTTCGTTTCTGTTGGTGAGGGGGGTCGGGGATTGTTACTGTTGCTGTTCGTTTCTGTGAGTGAGGGGGGTCGGGGATTGTCACTCTGGCTGTTCCTGTGAGTGAGGGGTGTCGGGGATTGTTCCTGTGGCTGTTTCTGTGAATGAGGGGGGTCGGGGATTGTGACTCTGGCTGTTACTGCGAGTGAGGGGGGTCGGGGATTGATACTGTTGCTGTTTGTTTCTGTGAGTGAGGGGGGTCGGGGATTGTTACTCTGGCTGTTTCTGTCAGTGAGGGGGATCGGGGATTGTTACTGTGGCTGTTTCTGTGAGTGAGGGGGGTCGGGATTGTTACTGTTGTTGTTCGTTTCTGTGAGTGAGGGGGGTCGGGGATTGTTACTCTGGCTGTTTCTGTGAGTGAGCGGGATCGGGGATTGTTACTCTGGCTGTTTCTGTGAGTGAGGGGGATCGGGGATTGTTACTCTGGCTGTTTCTGTGAGTGAGGGGGTCGGGAATTGTTACTGTGGCTGTTTCTGTGAGTGAGGGGGATCGGGGATTGTTACTGTGGCTGCTTCTGTGAGTGAGGGGGATCGGGGATTATTACTGTGGCTGTTTCTGTGAGTGAGGGGGATCGGGGATTGTTACTGTAGCTGTTTCTGTGAGTGAGGGGGGTCGGGGATTGTTACTGTTGCTGTTTCTGTGAGTGAGCGGGGTCGGGGATTGTTACTGTTGCTGTTCGTTTCTGCGAGTGAGGGGGATCGGGGATTGTTACTCTGGCTGTTTCTGTGAGTGAGGGGGGTCGGGGTTTGATACTGTTGCTGTTCGTTTCTGTGAGTGAGGGGGGTCGGGGATTGTTACTGTTGCTGTTCGTTTCTGTGAGTGAGGGGGTCGGGGATTGTTACTGTTGCTGTTTCTGTGAGTGAGGGTGGTCGGGGATTCTTACTCTGGCTGTTTCAGTGAGTGAGGGGGGGTCGGGGATTGTTACTGTCGCTGTTCGTTTCTGTTGGTGAGGGGGGTCGGGGATTGTTACTGTGGCTGCTTCTGTGAGTGAGGGGGGTCGGGGATTGTTACTGTTGCTGTTCGTTTCTGCGAGTGAGGGGGGTCGGGGATTGTTACTCTGGCTGTTTCTGTGAGTGAGGGGGGGTCCGGGATTGTTACTGTTGCTGTTCGTTTCTGTGAGTGAGGGGGTCGGGTATTGTTACTGTGGCTGTTCTTCTGAGTGAGGGGGGTCGGGGATTGTTACTCTGGCTGTTTCTGTGAGTGAGGGGGGTCGGGGATTGTTACTGTTGCTGTTCGTTTCTGTGAGTGAGGGGGATCGGGGATTGTTACTCTGGCTGTTTCTGTGAGTGAGCGGGATCGGGGATTGTTACTCTGGCTGTTTCTGTGAGTGAGGGGGTCGGGGATTGTTACTGTGGCTGTTTCTGTGAGTGAGGGGGATCGGGGATTGTTACTGTGGCTGTTTCTGTGAGTGAGGGGGATCGGGGATTATTACTGTGGCTGTTTCTGTGAGTGAGGGGGGTCGGGGATTGTTACTGTGGCTGTTTCTGTGAGTGAGCGGGCTCGGGGATTGTTACTGTTGCTGTTTCTGTGAGTGAGCTGGGTCGGGGATTGTTACTGTTGCTGTTCGTTTCTGCGAGTGAGGGGGATCGGGGATTGTTACTCTGGCTGTTTCTGTGAGTGAGGGGCGTCGGGGTTTGATACTGTTGCTGTTCGTTTCTGTGAGTGAGGGGGGTCGGGGATTGTTACTGTTGCTGTTCGTTTCTGTGAGTGAGGGGGGTCGGGGATTGTTACTGTTGCTGTTCGTTTCTGTGAGTGAGGGGGTCGGGGATTGTTACTGTTGCTGTTTCTGTGAGTGAGGGTGGTCGGGGATTGTTACTCTGGCTGTTTCTGTGAGTGAGCGGGGGTCGGGGATTGTTACTGTCGCTGTTCGTTTCTGTTGGTGAGGGGGGTCGGGGATTGTTACTGTGGCTGCTTCTGTGAGTGAGGGGGGTCGGGGATTGTTACTGTTGCTGTTCGTTTCTGCGAGTGAGGGGGGTCGGGGATTGTTACTCTGGCTGTTTCTGTGAGTGAGGGGGGGTCCGGGATTGTTACTGTTGCTGTTCGTTTCTGTGAGTGAGGGGGTCGGGTATTGTTACTGTGGCTGTTCCTCTGAGTGAGGGGGGTCGGGGATTGTTACTCTGGCTGTTTCTGTGAGTGAGGGGGGTCGGGGATTGTTACTGTTGCTGTTCGTTTCTGTGAGTGAGGGGGGTCGGGGATAGATACTGTTGCAGTTCGTTTCTGTGAGTGAGGGGGTCGGGGATTGTTACTGTGGCTCCTTCTGTGAGTGAGGGGGGTCGGGGATTGTTACTGTTGCTGTTCGTTTCTGTGAGTGAGGGGGTCGGGGATTGTTACTGTGGTTCCTTTTGTGAGTGAGGGGGGTCGGGGATTGTTACTGTTGCTGTTCGTTTCTGTGAGTGAGGGGGGTCGGGGATTGTTACTGTTGCTGTTTGTTTCTGTGAGTGAGGGGGGTCGGGGATTGTTACTCTGGCTGTTTCTGTCAGTGAGGGGGATCGGGGATTGTTACTGTGGCTGTTTCTGTGAGTGAGCGGGGGTCGGGGATTGTTACTGTCGCTGTTCGTTTCTGTTGGTGAGGGGGGTCGGGGATTGTTACTGTGGCTGCTTCTGTGAGTGAGGGGGGTCGGGGATTGTTACTGTTGCTGTTCGTTTCTGCGAGTGAGGGGGGTCGGGGATTGTTACTCTGGCTGTTTCTGTGAGTGAGGGGGGGTCCGGGATTGTTACTGTTGCTGTTCGTTTCTGTGAGTGAGGGGGTCGGGTATTGTTACTGTGGCTGTTCCTCTGAGTGAGGGGGGTCGGGGATTGTTACTCTGGCTGTTTCTGTGAGTGAGGGGGGTCGGGGATTGTTACTGTTGCTGTTCGTTTCTGTGAGTGAGGGGGGTCGGGGATAGATACTGTTGCAGTTCGTTTCTGTGAGTGAGGGGGTCGGGGATTGTTACTGTGGCTCCTTCTGTGAGTGAGGGGGGTCGGGGATTGTTACTGTTGCTGTTCGTTTCTGTGAGTGAGGGGGTCGGGGATTGTTACTGTGGTTCCTTTTGTGAGTGAGGGGGGTCGGGGATTGTTACTGTTGCTGTTCGTTTCTGTGAGTGAGGGGGGTCGGGGATTGTTACTCTGGCTGTTCCTGTGAGTGAGGGGTGTCGGGGATTGTTCCTGTGGCTGTTTCTGTGAGTGAGGGGGGTCGGGGATTGTGACTCTGGCTGTTACTGCGAGTGAGGGGGGTCGGGGATTGATACTGTTGCTGTTTGTTTCTGTGAGTGAGGGGGGTCGGGGATTGTTACTCTGGCTGTTTCTGTCAGTGAGGGGGATCGGGGATTGTTACTGTGGCTGTTTCTGTGAGTGAGGGGGGTCGGGATTGTTACTGTTGCTGTTCGTTTCTGTGAGTGAGGGGGGTCGGGGATTGTTACTCTGGCTGTTTCTGTGAGTGAGCGGGATCGGGGATTGTTACTCTGGCTCTTTCTGTGAGTGAGGGGGATCGGGGATTGTTACTCTGGCTGTTTCTGTGAGTGAGGGGGTCGGGAATTGTTACTGTGGCTGTTTCTGTGAGTGAGGGGGATCGGGGATTGTTACTGTGGCTCCTTCTGTGAGTGAGGGGGATCGGGGATTGTTACTGTTGCTGTTCGTTTCTGTGAGTGAGGGGGTCGGGGATTGTTACTGTGGCTCCTTCTGTGAGTGAGGGGGGTCGGGGATTGTTACTGTTGCTGTTCGTTTCTGTGAGTGAGGGGGGTCGGGGATTGTTACTCTGGCTGTTCCTGTGAGTGAGGGGTGTCGGGGATTGTTCCTGTGGCTGTTTCTCTGAGTGAGGGGGGTCGGGGATTGTGACTCTGGCTGTTACTGCGAGTGAGGGGGGTCGGGGATTGATACTGTTTCTGTTTGTTTCTGTGAGTGAGGGGGGTCGGGGATTGTTACTGTGGCTGTTTCTGTGAGAGAGGGGGGTCGGGGATTGTTACTGTTGCTGTTTCTGTGAGTGAGCGGGGTCGGGGATTGTTACTGTTGCTGTTCGTTTCTGCGAGTGAGGGGGATCGGGGATTGTTACTCTGGCTGTTTCTGTGAGTGAGGGGGGTCGGGGTTTGATACTGTTGCTGTTCGTTTCTGTGAGTGAGGGGGGTCGGGGATTGTTACTGTTGCTGTTCGTTTCTGTGAGTGAGGGGGGTCGGGGATTGTTACTGTTGCTGTTCGTTTCTGTGAGTGAGGGGGTCGGGGATTGTTACTGTTGCTGTTTCTGTGAGTGAGGGTGGTCGGGGATTGTTACTCTGGCTGTTTCTGTGAGTGAGGGGGGGTCGGGGATTGTTACTGTCGCTGTTCGTTTCTGTTGGTGAGGGGGGTCGGGGATTGTTACTGTGGCTGCTTCTGTGAGTGAGGGGGTCGGGGATTGTTACTGTGGCTGTTTCTGTGAGTGAGGGGGATCGGGGATTGTTACTGTGGCTGTTTCTGTGAGTGAGGGGGATCGGGGATTATTACTGTGGCTGTTTCTGTGAGTGAGGGGGGTCGGGGATTGTTACTGTGGCTGTTTCTGTGAGTGAGCGGGGTCGGGGATTGTTACTGTTGCTGTTTCTGTGAGTGTGCTGGGTCGGGGATTGTTACTGTTGCTGTTCGTTTCTGCGAGTGAGGGGGATCGGGGATTGTTACTCTGGCTGTTTCTGTGAGTGAGGGGCGTCGGGGTTTGATACTGTTGCTGTTCGTTTCTGTGAGTGAGGGGGGTCGGGGATTGTTACTGTTGCTGTTCGTTTCTGTGAGTGAGGGGGGTCGGGGATTGTTACTGTTGCTGTTCGTTTCTGTGAGTGAGGGGGTCGGGGATTGTTACTGTTGCTGTTTCTGTGAGTGAGGGTGGTCGGGGATTGTTACTCTGGCTGTTTCTGTGAGTGAGGGGGTGTCGGGGATTGTTACTGTCGCTGTTCGTTTCTGTTGGTGAGGGGGGTCGGGGATTGTTACTGTGGCTGCTTCTGTGAGTGAGGGGGGTCGGGGATTGTTACTGTTGCTGTTCGTTTCTGCGAGTGAGGGGGGTCGGGGATTGTTACTCTGGCTGTTTCTGTGAGTGAGGGGGGGTCCGGGATTGTTACTGTTGCTGTTCGTTTCTGTGAGTGAGGGGGTCGGGTATTGTTACTGTGGCTGTTCCTCTGAGTGAGGGGGGTCGGGGATTGTTACTCTGGCTGTTTCTGTGAGTGAGGGGGGTCGGGGATTGTTACTGTTGCTGTTCGTTTCTGTGAGTGAGGGGGGTCGGGGATAGATACTGTTGCTGTTCGTTTCTGTGAGTGAGGGGGTCGGGGATTGTTACTGTGGCTCCTTCTGTGAGTGAGGGGGGTCGGGGATTGTTACTGTTGCTGTTCGTTTCTGTGAGTGAGGGGGTCGGGGATTGTTACTGTGGCTCCTTCTGTGAGTGAGGGGGGTCGGGGATTGTTACTGTTGCTGTTCGTTTCTGTGAGTGAGGGGGGTCGGGGATTGTTACTCTGGCTGTTCCTGTGAGTGAGGGATGTCGGGGATTGTTCCTGTGGCTGTTTCTGTGAGTGAGGGGGGTCGGGGATTCTGACTCTGGCTGTTACTGCGAGTGAGGGGGGTCGGGGATTGATACTGTTGCTGTTTGTTTCTGTGAGTGAGGGGGGTCGGGGATTGTTACTCTGGCTGTTTCTGTCAGTGAGGGGGATCGGGGATTGTTACTGTGGCTGTTTCTGTGAGTGAGGGGGGTCGGGATTGTTACTGTTGCTGTTCGTTTCTGTGAGTGAGGGGGGTCGGGGATTGTTACTCTGGCTGTTTCTGTGAGTGAGCGGGATCGGGGATTGTTACTCTGGCTGTTTCTGTGAGTGAGGGGGATCGGGGATTGTTACTGTTGCTGTTCGTATAGGTGAGTGAGGGGGTCGGGGATTGTTACTGTGGCTGTTCCTGTGAGTGAGGGGGATCGGGGATTGTTACTGTGGCTGTTTCTGTGAGTGAGGGGGGTCGGGGATTGTTACTCTGGCTGTTTCTGTGAGTGAGGTGGGTCGGGGATTGATACTCTGGCTGTTACTGTGAGTGAGGGGGGTCGGGGATTGTTACTCTGGCTGTTTCTGTGAGTGAGGGTGGTCGGGGATTGTTACTGTGGCTGTTTCTGTGAGTGAGGGGGATCGGGGATTGTTACTGTGGCTGTTTCTGTGAGTGAGGGGGGTCGGGGATTGTTACTGTTGCTGTTCGTTTCTGTGAGTGAGGGGGATCGGGGATTGTTACTGTGGCTGTTTCTGTGAGTGAGGGGGGTCGGGGATTGTTACTGTGGCTGTTTCTGTGAGTGAGGGGGGTCGGGGATTGTTACTGTGGCTGTTTCTGTGAGTGAGGGGGATCGGGGATTGTTACTGTTGCTGTTCGTATAGGTGAGTGAGGGGGTCGGGGATTGTTACTGTGGCTGTTTCTGTGAGTGATTTGGGGTCGGGGATTGTTACTCTGGCTGTTTCTGTGAGTGAGGGGGATCGGGGATTGTTACTCTGGCTGTTTCTGTGAGTGAGGGGGATCGGGGATTGTTACTCTGGCTGTTTCTGTGAGTGAGGGGGGGTCGGGGATTGTTACTCTTGCTGTTAGTTTCTGTGAGTGAGGGGGGTCGGGGATTGTTACTGTTGCTGTTCGTTTCTGTGAGTGAGGGGGTCGGGGATTGTTACTGTGGCTCCTTCTGTGAGTGAGGGGGTTCGGGGATTGTTACTGTTGCTGTTCGTTTCTGTGAGTGAGGGGGTCGGGGATTGTTACTGTGGCTCCTTCTGTGAGTGAGGGGGGTCGGGGATTGTTACTGTTGCTGTTCGTTTCTGTGAGTGAGGGGGGTCGGGGATTGTTACTCTGGCTGTTCCTGTGAGTGAGGGGTGTCGGGGATTGTTCCTGTGGCTGTTTCTCTGAGTGAGGGGGGTCGGGGATTGTGACTCTGGCTGTTCCTGTGAGTGAGGGGTGTCGGGGATTGTTCCTGTGGCTGTTTCTGTGAGTGAGGGGGGTCGGGGATTGTGACTCTGGCTGTTACTGCGAGTGAGAGGGGTCGGGGATTGATACTGTTGCTGTTTGTTTCTGTGAGTGAGGGGGGTCGGGGATTGTTACTCTGGCTGTTTCTGTCAGTGAGGGGGATCGGGGATTGTTACTGTGGCTGTTTCTGTGAGTGAGGGGGGTCGGGATTGTTACTGTTGCTGTTCGTTTCTGTGAGTGAGGGGGGTCGGGGATTGTTACTCTGGCAGTTTCTGTGAGTGAGCGGGATCGGGGATTGTTACTCTGGCTGTTTCTGTGAGTGAGGGGGATCGGGGATTGTTACTCTGGCTGTTTCTGTGAGTGAGGTGGTCGGGGATTGTTACTGTGGCTGTTTCTGTGAGTGAGGGGGATCGGGGATTGTTACTGTGGCTGTTTCTGTGAGTGAGGGGGATCGGGGATTATTACTGTGGCTGTTTCTGTGAGTGAGGGGGGTCGTGGATTGTTACTGTGGCTGTTTCTGTGAGTGAGGGGGGTCGGGGATTGTTACTGTTGCTGTTTCTGTGAGTGAGCGGGGTCGGGGATTGTTACTGATGCTGTTCGTTTCTGCGAGTGAGGGGGATCGGGGATTGTTACTCTGGCTGTTTCTGTGAGTGAGGGGGGTCGGGGTTTGATACTGTTGCTGTTCGTTTCTGTGAGTGAGGGGGGTCGGGGATTGTTACTGTTACTGTTCGTTTCTGTGAGTGAGGGGGGTCGGGGATTGTTACTGTTGCTGTTCGTTTCTGTGAGTGAGGGGGTCGGGGATTGTTACTGTTGCTGTTTCTGTGAGTGAGGGTGGTCGGGGATTGTTACTCTGGCTGTTTCTGTGAGTGAGGGGGGGTCGGGGATTGTTACTGTCGCTGTTCGTTTCTGTTGGTGAGGGGGGTCGGGGATTGTTACTGTGGCTGCTTCTGTGAGTGAGGGGGGTCGGGGATTGTTACTGTTGCTGTTCGTTTCTGCGAGTGAGGGGGGTCGGGGATTGTTACTCTGGCTGTTTCTGTGAGTGAGGGGGGGTCCGGGATTGTTACTGTTGCTGTTCGTTTCTGTGAGTGAGGGGGTCGGGTATTGTTACTGTGGCTGTTCCTCTGAGTGAGGGGGGTCGGGGATTGTTACTCTGGCTGTTTCTGTGAGTGAGGGGGGTCGGGGATTGTTACTGTTGCTGTTCGTTTCTGTGAGTGAGGGGGGTCGGGGATAGGTACTGTTGCTGTTCGTTTCTGTGAGTGAGGGGGTCGGGGATTGTTACTGTGGCTCCTTCTGTGAGTGAGGGGGGTCGGGGATTGTTACTGTTGCTGTTCGTTTCTGTGAGTGAGGGGGTCGGGGATTGTTACTGTGGCTCCTTCTGTGAGTGAGGGGGGTCGGGGATTGTTACTGTTGCTGTTCGTTTCTGTGAGTGAGGGGGGTCGGGGATTGTTACTCTGGCTGTTCCTGTGAGTGAGGGGTGTCGGGGATTGTTCCTGTGGCTGTTTCTGTGAATGAGGGGGGTCGGGGATTGTGACTCTGGCTGTTACTGCGAGTGAGGGGGGTCGGGGATTGATACTGTTGCTGTTTGTTTCTGTGAGTGAGGGGGGTCGGGGATTGTTACTCTGGCTGTTTCTGTCAGTGAGGGGGATCGGGGATTGTTACTGTGGCTGTTTCTGTGAGTGAGGGGGGTCGGGATTGTTACTGTTGTTGTTCGTTTCTGTGAGTGAGGGGGGTCGGGGATTGTTACTCTGGCTGTTTCTGTGAGTGAGCGGGATCGGGGATTGTTACTCTGGCTGTTTCTGTGAGTGAGGGGGATCGGGGATTGTTACTCTGGCTGTTTCTGTGAGTGAGGGGGTCGGGAATTGTTACTGTGGCTGTTTCTGTGAGTGAGGGGGATCGGGGATTGTTACTGTGGCTGTTTCTGTGAGTGAGGGGGATCGGGGATTATTACTGTGGCTGTTTCTGTGAGTGAGGGGGATCGGGGATTGTTACTGTAGCTGTTTCTGTGAGTGAGGGGGGTCGGGGATTGTTACTGTTGCTGTTTCTGTGAGTGAGCGGGGTCGGGGATTGTTACTGTTGCTGTTCGTTTCTGCGAGTGAGGGGGATCGGGGATTGTTACTCTGGCTGTTTCTGTGAGTGAGGGGGGTCGGGGTTTGATACTGTTGCTGTTCGTTTCTGTGAGTGAGGGGGGTCGGGGATTGTTACTGTTGCTGTTCGTTTCTGTGAGTGAGGGGGTCGGGGATTGTTACTGTTGCTGTTTCTGTGAGTGAGGGTGGTCGGGGATTGTTACTCTGGCTGTTTCTGTGAGTGAGGGGGGGTCGGGGATTGTTACTGTCGCTGTTCGTTTCTGTTGGTGAGGGGGGTCGGGGATTGTTACTGTGGCTGCTTCTGTGAGTGAGGGGGGTCGGGGATTGTTACTGTTGCTGTTCGTTTCTGCGAGTGAGGGGGGTCGGGGATTGTTACTCTGGCTGTTTCTGTGAGTGAGGGGGGGTCCGGGATTGTTACTGTTGCTGTTCGTTTCTGTGAGTGAGGGGGTCGGGTATTGTTACTGTGGCTGTTCCTCTGAGTGAGGGGGGTCGGGGATTGTTACTCTGGCTGTTTCTGTGAGTGAGGGGGGTCGGGGATTGTTACTGTTGCTGTTCGTTTCTGTGAGTGAGGGGGATCGGGGATTGTTACTCTGGCTGTTTCTGTGAGTGAGGGGGATCGGGGATTGTTACTCTGGCTGTTTCTGTGAGTGAGGGGGTCGGGGATTGTTACTGTGGCTGTTTCTGTGAGTGAGGGGGATCGGGGATTGTTACTGTGGCTGTTTCTGTGAGTGAGGGGGATCGGGGATTATTACTGTGGCTGTTTCTGTGAGTGAGGGGGGTCGGGGATTGTTACTGTGGCTGTTTCTGTGAGTGAGCGGGGTCGGGGATTGTTACTGTTGCTGTTTCTGTGAGTGAGCTGGGTCGGGGATTGTTACTGTTGCTGTTCGTTTCTGCGAGTGAGGGGGATCGGGGATTGTTACTCTGGCTGTTTCTGTGAGTGAGGGGCGTCGGGGTTTGATACTGTTGCTGTTCGTTTCTGTGAGTGAGGGGGGTCGGGGATTGTTACTGTTGCTGTTCGTTTCTGTGAGTGAGGGGGGTCGGGGATTGTTACTGTTGCTGTTCGTTTCTGTGAGTGAGGGGGTCGGGGATTGTTACTGTTGCTGTTTCTGTGAGTGAGGGTGGTCGGGGATTGTTACTCTGGCTGTTTCTGTGAGTGAGCGGGGGTCGGGGATTGTTACTGTCGCTGTTCGTTTCTGTTGGTGAGGGGGGTCGGGGATTGTTACTGTGGCTGCTTCTGTGAGTGAGGGGGGTCGGGGATTGTTACTGTTGCTGTTCGTTTCTGCGAGTGAGGGGGGTCGGGGATTGTTACTCTGGCTGTTTCTGTGAGTGAGGGGCGGGGTCCGGGATTGTTACTGTTGCTGTTCGTTTCTGTGAGTGAGGGGGTCGGGTATTGTTACTGTGGCTGTTCCTCTGAGTGAGGGGTGTCGGGGATTGTTACTCTGGCTGTTTCTGTGAGTGAGGGGGGTCGGGGATTGTTACTGTTGCTGTTCGTTTCTGTGAGTGAGGGGGGTCGGGGATAGATAGTGTTGCTGTTCGTTTCTGTGAGTGAGGGGGTCGGGGATTGTTACTGTGGCTCCTTCTGTGAGTGAGGGGGGTCGGGGATTGTTACTGTTGCTGTTCGTTTCTGTGAGTGAGGGGGTCGGGGATTGTTACTGTGGTTCCTTTTGTGAGTGAGGGGGGTCGGGGATTGTTACTGTTGCTGTTCGTTTCTGTGAGTGAGGGGGGTCGGGGATTGTTACTCTGGCTGTTCCTGTGAGTGAGGGGTGTCGGGGATTGTTCCTGTGGCTGTTTCTGTGAGTGAGGGGGGTCGGGGATTGTGACTCTGGCTGTTACTGCAGTGAGGGGGGTCGGGGATTGATACTGTTGCTGTTTGTTTCTGTGAGTGAGGGGGGTCGGGGATTGTTACTCTGGCTGTTTCTGTCAGTGAGGGGGATCGGGATTGTTACTGTGGCTGTTTCTGTGAGTGAGGGGGGTCGGGATTGTTACTGTTGCTGTTCGTTTCTGTGAGTGAGGGGGGTCGGGGATTGTTACTCTGGCTGTTTCTGTGAGTGAGCGGGATCGGGGATTGTTACTCTGGCTCTTTCTGTGAGTGAGGGGGATCGGGGATTGTTACTCTGGCTGTTTCTGTGAGTGAGGGGGTCGGGAATTGTTACTGTGGCTGTTTCTGTGAGTGAGGGGGATCGGGGATTGTTACTGTGGCTCCTTCTGTGAGTGAGGGGGATCGGGGATTGTTACTGTTGCTGTTCGTTTCTGTGAGTGAGGGGGTCGGGGATTGTTACTGTGGCTCCTTCTGTGAGTGAGGGGGGTCGGGGATTGTTACTGTTGCTGTTGGTTTCTGTGAGTGAGGGGGGTCGGGGATTGTTACTCTGGCTGTTCCTGTGAGTGAGGGGTGTCGGGGATTGTTCCTGTGGCTGTTTCTCTGAGTGAGGGGGGTCGGGGATTGTGACTCTGGCTGTTACTGCGAGTGAGGGGGGTCGGGGATTGATACTGTTGCTGTTTGTTTCTGTGAGTGAGGGGGGTCGGGGATTGTTACTGTGGCTGTTTCTGTGAGAGAGGGGGGTCGGGGATTGTTACTGTTGCTGTTTCTGTGAGTGAGCGGGGTCGGGGATTGTTACTGTTGCTGTTCGTTTCTGCGAGTGAGGGGGATCGGGGATTGTTAGTCTGGCTGTTTCTGTGAGTGAGGGGGGTCGGAGTTTGATACTGTTGCTGTTCGTTTCTGTGAGTGAGGGGGGTCGGGGATTGTTACTGTTGCTGTTCGTTTCTGTGAGTGAGGGGGGTCGGGGATTGTTACTGTTGCTGTTCGTTTCTGTGAGTGAGGGGGTCGGGGATTGTTACTGTTGCTGTTTCTGTGAGTGAGGGTGGTCGGGGATTGTTACTCTGGATGTTTCTGTGAGTGAGGGGGGGTCGGGGATTGTTACTGTCGCTGTTCGTTTCTGTTGGTGAGGGGGGTCGGGGATTGTTACTGTGGCTGCTTCTGTGAGTGAGGGGGGTCGGGGATTGTTACTGTTGCTGTTCGTTTCTGCGAGTGAGGGGGGTCGGGGATTGTTACTGTGGCTGTTTCTGTGAGTGAGGGGGGGGGGGTCCGGGATTGTTACTGTTGCTGTTCGTTTCTGTGAGTGAGGGGGTCGGGTATTGTTACTGTGGCTGTTCCTCTGAGTGAGGGGGGTCGGGGATTGTTACTCTGGCTGTTTCTGTGAGTGAGGGGGGTCGGGGATTGTTACTGTTGCTGTTCGTTTCTGTGAGTGAGGGGGGTCGGGGATAGATACTGTTGCTGTTCGTTTCTGTGAGTGAGGGGGTCGGGTATTGTTACGGTGGCTGTTTCTGTGAGTGAGGGGGATCGGGGATTGTTACTGTGGCTGTTTCTGTGAGTGAGGGGGATCGGGGATTGATACTGTGGCTGTTTCTGTGAGTGAGGGGGATCGAGGATTGATACTGTTGCTGTTCGTTTCTGTGAGTGAGGGGTGTCGGGGATTGTTACTCTGGCTGTTTCTGTGAGTGAGGGGGGTCGGGGATTGTTACTCTGGCTGTTTCTGTGAGTGAGGGGGGTCGGGGATAGTTACTCTGGCTGTTTCTGTGAGTGAGGTGGGTCGGGGATTGTTACTCTGGCTGTTTCTGTGAGTGAGGGGGGTCGGGGATTGTTACTCTGGCTGTTTCTGTGAGTGACGGGGATCGGGGATTGTTACTCTGGCTGTATCTGTGAGTGAGGGGGGTCGGGGATTGTTACTGTGGCTGTTTCTGTGAGTGAGGGGGGTCGGGGTTTGATACTGTGGCTGTTTCTGTGAGTGAGGGGGGTTGGGGTTTGATACTATTGCTGTTCGTTTCTGCGAGTGAGGGGGATCGGGGATTGTTACTCTGGCTGTTTCTGTGAGTGAGGGGGGTCGGGGTTTGATACTGTTGCTGTTCGTTTCTGTGAGTGAGGGGGGTCGGGGATTGTTACTGTTGCTGTTCGTTTCTGTGAGTGAGGGGGGTCGGGGATAGTTACTGTTGCTGTTCGTTTCTGTGAGTGAGGGGGTCGGGGATTGTTACTGTTGCTGTTTCTGTGAGTGAGGGTTGTCGGGGATTGTTACTCTGGCTGTTTCTGTGAGTGAGGGGGGGTCGGGGATTGTTACTGTCGCTGTTCGTTTCTGTTGGTGAGGGGGGTCGGGGATTGTTACTGTGGCTGCTTCTGTGAGTGAGGGGGGTCGGGGATTGTTACTGTTGCTGTTCGTTTCTGCGAGTGAGGGGGGTCGGGGATTGTTACTCTGGCTGTTTCTGTGAGTGAGGGGGGGTCCGGGATTGTTACTGTTGCTGTTCGTTTCTGTGAGTGAGGGGGTCGGGTATTGTTACTGTGGCTGTTCCTCTGAGTGAGGGGGGTCGGGGATTGTTACTCTGGCTGTTTCTGTGAGTGAGGGGGGTCGGGGATTGTTACTGTTGCTGTTCGTTTCTGTGAGTGAGGGGGGTCGGGGATAGATACTGTTGCTGTTCGTTTCTGTGAGTGAGGGGGTCGGGTATTGTTACTGTGGCTGTTTCTGTGAGTGAGGGGGATCGGGGATTGTTACTGTGGCTGTTTCTGTGAGTGAGGGGGGTCGGGGATTGTTACTGTTGCTCTTCGTTTCTGTGAGTGAGGGGGATCGGGGATTGTTACTGTGGCTGTTTCTGTGAGTGAGGGGGATCGAGGATTGATACTGTTGCTGTTTCTGTGAGTGAGGGGGGTCGGGGATTGTTACTGTTGCTGTTCGTTTCTGTGAGTGAGGGGGGTCGGGGATAGATACTGTTGCTGTTCGTTTCTGTGAGTGAGGGGGTCGGGTATTGTTACGGTGGCTGTTTCTGTGAGTGAGGGGGATCGGGGATTGTTACTGTGGCTGTTTCTGTGAGTGAGGGGGATCGGGGATTGATACTGTGGCTGTTTCTGTGAGTGAGGGGGATCGAGGATTGATACTGTTGCTGTTCGTTTCTGTGAGTGAGGGGTGTCGGGGATTGTTACTCTGGCTGTTTCTGTGAGTGAGGGGGGTCGGGGATTGTTACTCTGGCTGTTTCTGTGAGTGAGGGGGGTCGGGGATAGTTACTCTGGCTGTTTCTGTGAGTGAGGTGGGTCGGGGATTGTTACTCTGGCTGTTTCTGTGAGTGAGGGGGGTCGGGGATTGTTACTCTGGCTGTTTCTGTGAGTGACGGGGATCGGGGATTGTTACTCTGGCTGTATCTGTGAGTGAGGGGGGTCGGGGATTGTTACTGTGGCTGTTTCTGTGAGTGAGGGGGGTCGGGGTTTGATACTGTGGCTGTTTCTGTGAGTGAGGGGGGTTGGGGTTTGATACTATTGCTGTTCGTTTCTGCGAGTGAGGGGGATCGGGGATTGTTACTCTGGCTGTTTCTGTGAGTGAGGGGGGTCGGGGTTTGATACTGTTGCTGTTCGTTTCTGTGAGTGAGGGGGGTCGGGGATTGTTACTGTTGCTGTTCGTTTCTGTGAGTGAGGGGGGTCGGGGATAGTTACTGTTGCTGTTCGTTTCTGTGAGTGAGGGGGTCGGGGATTGTTACTGTTGCTGTTTCTGTGAGTGAGGGTTGTCGGGGATTGTTACTCTGGCTGTTTCTGTGAGTGAGGGGGGGTCGGGGATTGTTACTGTCGCTGTTCGTTTCTGTTGGTGAGGGGGGTCGGGGATTGTTACTGTGGCTGCTTCTGTGAGTGAGGGGGGTCGGGGATTGTTACTGTTGCTGTTCGTTTCTGCGAGTGAGGGGGGTCGGGGATTGTTACTCTGGCTGTTTCTGTGAGTGAGGGGGGGTCCGGGATTGTTACTGTTGCTGTTCGTTTCTGTGAGTGAGGGGGTCGGGTATTGTTACTGTGGCTGTTCCTCTGAGTGAGGGGGGTCGGGGATTGTTACTCTGGCTGTTTCTGTGAGTGAGGGGGGTCGGGGATTGTTACTGTTGCTGTTCGTTTCTGTGAGTGAGGGGGGTCGGGGATAGATACTGTTGCTGTTCGTTTCTGTGAGTGAGGGGGTCGGGTATTGTTACTGTGGCTGTTTCTGTGAGTGAGGGGGATCGGGGATTGTTACTGTGGCTGTTTCTGTGAGTGAGGGGGGTCGGGGATTGTTACTGTTGCTCTTCGTTTCTGTGAGTGAGGGGGATCGGGGATTGTTACTGTGGCTGTTTCTGTGAGTGAGGGGGATCGAGGATTGATACTGTTGCTGTTTCTGTGAGTGAGGGGGGTCGAGGATTGATACTGTGGCTGTTTCTGTGAGTGAGGGGGGTCGGGGATTGTTACTCTGGCTGTTTCTGTGAGTGAGGGGTGTCGGGGATTGTTACTCTGGCTGTTTCTGTGAGTGAGGTGGGTCGGGGATTGTTACTCTGGCTGTTTCTGTGAGTGAGGGGGGTCGGGGATTGTTACTCTGGCTGTTTCTGTGAGTGACGGGGATCGGGGATTGTTACTCTGGCTGTATCTGTGAGTGAGGGGGGTCGGGGATTGTTACTGTGGCTGTTTCTGTGAGTGAGGGGGGTCGGGGTTTGATACTGTGGCTGTTTCTGTGAGTGAGGGGGGTTGGGGTTTGATACTATTGCTTTTCGTTTCTGTGAGTGAGGGGGGTCGGGGATTGTTACTGTGGCTGTTCCTGTGAGTGAGGGGGATCGGGGATTGATACTGTTGCTGTTCGTTTCTGTGAGTGAGGGGGTCGCGGATTGTTACTGTTGCTGTTTCTGCGAGTGAGAGGGGTCGGGGATTGTTACTGTTGCTGTTCGTTTCTGTGAGTGAGGGGGGTCGGGGATAGTTACTGTTGCTGTTCGTTTCTGTGAGTGAGGGGGTCGGGGATTGTTACTGTTGCTGTTTCTGTGAGTGAGGGTTGTCGGGGATTGTTACTCTGGCTGTTTCTGTGAGTGAGGGGGGGTCGGGGATTGTTACTGTCGCTGTTCGTTTCTGTTGGTGAGGGGGGTCGGGGATTGTTACTGTGGCTGCTTCTGTGAGTGAGGGGGGTCGGGGATTGTTACTGTTGCTGTTCGTTTCTGCGAGTGAGGGGGGTCGGGGATTGTTACTCTGGCTGTTTCTGTGAGTGAGGGGGGGTCCGGGATTGTTACTGTTGCTGTTCGTTTCTGTGAGTGAGGGGGTCGGGTATTGTTACTGTGGCTGTTCCTCTGAGTGAGGGGGGTCGGGGATTGTTACTCTGGCTGTTTCTGTGAGTGAGGGGGGTCGGGGATTGTTACTGTTGCTGTTCGTTTCTGTGAGTGAGGGGGGTCGGGGATAGATACTGTTGCTGTTCGTTTCTGTGAGTGAGGGGGTCGGGTATTGTTACTGTGGCTGTTTCTGTGAGTGAGGGGGATCGGGGATTGTTACTGTGGCTGTTTCTGTGAGTGAGGGGGGTCGGGGATTGTTACTGTTGCTCTTCGTTTCTGTGAGTGAGGGGGATCGGGGATTGTTACTGTGGCTGTTTCTGTGAGTGAGGGGGATCGAGGATTGATACTGTTGCTGTTTCTGTGAGTGAGGGGGGTCGAGGATTGATACTGTGGCTGTTTCTGTGAGTGAGGGGGGTCGGGGATTGTTACTCTGGCTGTTTCTGTGAGTGAGGGGTGTCGGGGATTGTTACTCTGGCTGTTTCTGTGAGTGAGGTGGGTCGGGGATTGTTACTCTGGCTGTTTCTGTGAGTGAGGGGGGTCGGGGATTGTTACTCTGGCTGTTTCTGTGAGTGACGGGGATCGGGGATTGTTACTCTGGCTGTATCTGTGAGTGAGGGGGGTCGGGGATTGTTACTGTGGCTGTTTCTGTGAGTGAGGGGGGTCGGGGTTTGATACTGTGGCTGTTTCTGTGAGTGAGGGGGGTTGGGGTTTGATACTATTGCTTTTCGTTTCTGTGAGTGAGGGGGGTCGGGGATTGTTACTGTGGCTGTTCCTGTGAGTGAGGGGGATCGGGGATTGATACTGTTGCTGTTCGTTTCTGTGAGTGAGGGGGTCGCGGATTGTTACTGTTGCTGTTTCTGCGAGTGAGGGGGGTCGGGGTTTGTTACTGTTGCTGTTCGTTTCTGTGAGTGAGGGGGGTCGGGGATTGTTACTGTTGCTGTTCGTTTCTGTGAGTGAGGGGGTCGGGGATTGTTACTCTGGCTGTTCCTGTGAGTGAGGGGGGTCGGGGATTGTTACTCTGGCTGTTCCTGCGAGTGAGGGGGGTCGGGGATTGTTACTCTGGCTGTTTCTGTGAGTGAGGGGGATCGGGGATTGTTACTCTGGCTGTTTCTGTTAGTGAGGGGGTCGGGGATTGTTACTGTGGCTGTTTCTGTGAGTGAGGGGGGTCGGGGATTGATACTGTGGCTGTTCGTTTCTGTGAGTGAGGGGGTCGGCGATTGTTACTGTGGCTGTTTCTGTGAGTGAGGGGGATCGGGGATTGTTACTGTGGCTGTTTCTGTGAGTGAGGGGGATCGGGGATTGTTACTGTGGCTGTTTCTGTGAGTGAGGGGGATCGGGGATTGTTACTGTGGCTGTTTCTGTGAGTGAGGGGGATCGGGGATTGTTACTGTTGCTGTTCGTTTCTGTGAGTGAGGGGGTCGGGGATTGTTACTGTTTCTGTTTCTGTCAGTGAGGGGGATCGGGGATTGTTACTGTGGCTGTTCCTGTGAGTGAGGGGGATCGGGGATTGTTACTCTGGCTGTTTCTGCGAGTGAGGGGGATCGGGGAATGTTAGTCTGGCTGTTTCTGTGAGTGAGGGGGATCGGGGATTGTTACTGTGGCTGTTTCTGTGAGTGAGGGGGGTCGGGGATTGTTACTGTGGCTGCTTCTGTGAGTGAGGGGGGTCGGGGATTGTTACTGTTGCTGTTCATTTCTGTGAGTGAGGGGGGTCGGGGATTGTTACTCTGGCTGTTTCTGTGAGTGAGGGGGATCGGGGATTGTTACTCTGGCTGTTTCTGTGAGTGAGGGTTGTTTGGGATTGTTACTGTTTCTGTTTCTGTGAGTGAGGGGGATCGGGGATTGTTACTGTTTCTGTTTCTGTGAGTGAGGGGGGTCGGGGATTGATACTGTGGCTGTTTCTGTGAGTGAGGGGGGTCGGGGATTGTTACTGTGGCTGTTTCTGTGAGTGAGGGGGGTCGGGGATTGTTACTGTGGCTGTTTCTGTGAGTGAGGGGGGTCGGGGATTGTTACTGTTGCTGCTTCTGTGAGTGAGGGGGGTCGGGGATTGTTACTGTTGCTGTTCGTTTCTGTGAGTGAGGGGGTCGGCGATTGTTACTGTTGCTGTTTCTGTGAGTGAGGGGGGTCGGGGATTGTTACACTGGCTGTTTCTGTGAGTGAGGGGGATCGGGAATTGTTACTGTTTCTGTTTCTGTGAGTGAGGGGGATCGGTGATTGTTACTGTTTCTGTTTCTGCGAGTGAGGGGGATTGGGGATTGTTACTCTGGCTGTTTCTGTGAGTGAGGGGTTCGGGAATTGTTACTGTTTCTGTTTCTGTGAGTGAGGGGGGTCGGGGATTGTTACTGTTTCTGTTTCTGTGAGTGAGGGGGGTCGGGGATTGTTACTGTTTCTGTTTCTGAGAGTGAGGGGGGTCGGGGATGGTTACTGTTTCTGTTTCTGCGAGTGAGGGGATCGGGGATTGTTACTGTTTCTGTTTCTGTGAGTGAGGGGGATCGGGGATTGTTACTGTTTCTGTTTCTGCGAGTGAGGGGGATCGGGGATTGTTACTGTTTCTGTTTCTGCGAGTGAGGGGGGTCGGGGATTGTTACTGTGGCTGTTCCTGTGAGTAAGGGGGATCGGGGATTGATACTTTGGCTGTTTCTGTGAGTGAGGGGGATCGGGGATTGTTACTGTTTCTGTTTCTGTGAGTGAGGGTGGTCGGGGATTGTTACTGTGGCTGTTCCTGTGAGTGAGGGGGATCGGGCATTGTTACTGTTTCTGTTTCTGTGAGTGAGAGTGGTCGGGGATTGTTACTGTGGCTGTTCCTGTGAGTGAGGGGGGTCGGGGATTGTTACTGTGGCTGTTTCTGTGAGTGAGGGGTTCGGGGATTGTTACTCTGGCTGTTTCTGTGAGTGAGGGGGGTCGGGGATTGTTACTGTTGCTGTTCGTTTCTGTGAGTGAGGGGGGTCGGGGATTGTTACTCTGGCTGTTTCTGTGAGTGAGGGGGGTCGGGGATTGTTACTGTTGCTGTTCGTTTCTGTGAGTGAGGGGGGTCGGGGATAGATACAGTTGCTGTTCGTTTCTGTGAGTGAGGGGGTCGGGTATTGTTACTGTGGCTGTTTCTGTGAGTGAGGGGGATCGGGGATTGTTACTGTGGCTGTTTCTGTGAGTGAGGGGGATCGGGGATTGATACTGTTGCTCTTCGTTTCTGTGAGTGAGGGGGATCGGGGATTGTTACTGTGGCTGTTTCTGTGAGTGAGGGGGATCGAGGATTGATACTGTTGCTGTTTCTGTGAGTGAGGGGGGTCGAGGATTGATACTGTGGCTGTTTCTGTGAGTGAGGGGGGTCGGGGATTGTTACTCTGGCTGTTTCTGTGAGTGAGGGGGGTCGGGGATTGTTACTCTGGCTGTTTCTGTGAGTGAGGTGGGTCGGGGATTGTTACTCTGGCTGTTTCTGTGAGTGAGGGGGGTCGGGGATTGTTACTCTGGCTGTTTCTGTGAGTGACGGGGATCGGGGATTGTTACTCTGGCTGTATCTGTGAGTGAGGGGGGTCGGGGATTGTTACTGTGGCTGTTTCTGTGAGTGAGGGGGGTCGGGGTTTGATACTGTGGCTGTTTCTGTGAGTGAGGGGGGTTGGGGTTTGATACTATTGCTTTTCGTTTCTGTGAGTGAGGGGGGTCGGGGATTGTTACTGTGGCTGTTCCTGTGAGTGAGGGGGATCGGGGATTGATACTGTTGCTGTTCGTTTCTGTGAGTGAGGGGGTCGGGGATTGTTACTGTTGCTGTTTCTGCGAGTGAGGGGGGTCGGGGTTTGTTACTGTTGCTGTTCGTTTCTGTGAGTGAGGGGGGTCGGGGATTGTTACTGTTGCTGTTCGTTTCTGTGAGTGAGGGGGTCGGGGATTGTTACTCTGGCTGTTCCTGTGAGTGAGGGGGGTCGGGGATTGTTACTCTGGCTGTTCCTGCGAGTGAGGGGGGTCGGGGATTGTTACTCTGGCTGTTTCTGTGAGTGAGGGGGATCGGGGATTGTTACTCTGGCTGTTTCTGTTAGTGAGGGGGTCGGGGATTGTTACTGTGGCTGTTTCTGTGAGTGAGGGGGGTCGGGGATTGATACTGTGGCTGTTCGTTTCTGCGAGTGAGTGTGGTAGGGGATTGTTACTGTGGCTGTTTCTGTGAGTGAGGGGGATCGGGGATTGTTACTGTTGCTGTTCGTTTCTGTGAGTGAGGGGGTCGGGGATTGTTACTGTTTCTGTTTCTGTCAGTGAGGGGGATCGGGGATTGTTACTGTGGCTGTTCCTGTGAGTGAGGGGGATCGGGGATTGTTACTCTGGCTGTTTCTGCGAGTGAGGGGGATCGGGGAATGTTAGTCTGGCTGTTTCTGTGAGTGAGGGGGGTCGGGGATTGTTACTGCGGCTGTTTCTGTGAGTGAGGGGTGTCGGGGATTGTTACTCTGGCTGTTTCTGTGAGTGAGGGGGATAGGGGATTGTTACTGTTTCTGTTTCTGTGAGTGAGGGGGATCGGGGATTGTTACTGTGGCTGTTTCTGTGAGTGAGGGGGGTCGGGGATTGTTACTGTGGCTGCTTCTGTGAGTGAGGGGGGTCGGGGATTGTTACTGTTGCTGTTCATTTCTGTGAGTGAGGGGGGTCGGGGATTGTTACTCTGGCTGTTTCTGTGAGTGAGGGGGATCGGGGATTGTTACTCTGGCTGTTTCTGTGAGTGAGGGTTGTTTGGGATTGTTACTGTTTCTGTTTCTGTGAGTGAGGGGGATCGGGGATTGTTACTGTTTCTGTTTCTGTGAGTGAGGGGGGTCGGGGATTGATACTGTGGCTGTTTCTGTGAGTGAGGGGGGTCGGGGATTGTTACTGTGGCTGTTTCTGTGAGTGAGGGGGGTCGGGGATTGTTACTGTGGCTGTTTCTGTGAGTGAGGGGGGTCGGGGATTGTTACTGTTGCTGCTTCTGTGAGTGAGGGGGGTCGGGGATTGTTACTGTTGCTGTTCGTTTCTGTGAGTGAGGGGGTCGGCGATTGTTACTGTTGCTGTTTCTGTGAGTGAGGGGGGTCGGGGATTGTTACACTGGCTGTTTCTGTGAGTGAGGGGGATCGGGAATTGTTACTGTTTCTGTTTCTGTGAGTGAGGGGGATCGGGGATTGTTACTGTTTCTGTTTCTGTGAGTGAGGGGGGTCGGGGATTGTTACTGTTTCTGTTTCTGAGAGTGAGGGGGGTCGGGGATGGTTACTGTTTCTGTTTCTGCGAGTGAGGGGATCGGGGATTGTTACTGTTTCTGTTTCTGTGAGTGAGGGGGATCGGGGATTGTTACTCTGGCTGTTTCTGTGAGTGACGGGGATCGGGGATTCTTACTCTGGCTGTATCTGTGAGTGAGGGGGGTCGGGGATTGTTACTGTGGCTGTTTCTGTGAGTGAGGGGGGTCGGGGTTTGATACTGTGGCTGTTTCTGTGAGTGAGGGGGGTTGGGGTTTGATACTATTGCTTTTCGTTTCTGTGAGTGAGGGGGGTCGGGGATTGTTACTGTGGCTGTTCCTGTGAGTGAGGGGGATCGGGGATTGATACTGTTGCTGTTCGTTTCTGTGAGTGAGGGGGTCGGGGATTGTTACTGTTGCTGTTTCTGCGAGTGAGGGGGGTCGGGGTTTGTTACTGTTGCTGTTCGTTTCTGTGAGTGAGGGGGGTCGGGGATTGTTACTGTTGCTGTTCGTTTCTGTGAGTGAGGGGGTCGGGGATTGTTACTCTGGCTGTTCCTGTGAGTGAGGGGGGTCGGGGATTGTTACTCTGGCTGTTCCTGCGAGTGAGGGGGGTCGGGGATTGTTACTCTGGCTGTTTCTGTGAGTGAGGGGGATCGGGGATTGTTACTCTGGCTGTTTCTGTTAGTGAGGGGGTCGGGGATTGTTACTGTGGCTGTTTCTGTGAGTGAGGGGGGTCGGGGATTGATACTGTGGCTGTTCGTTTCTGTGAGTGAGGGGGTCGGCGATTGTTACTGTTGCTGTTTCTGCGAGTGAGTGTGGTAGGGGATTGTTACTGTGGCTGTTTCTGTGAGTGAGGGGGATCGGGGATTGTTACTGTTGCTGTTCGTTTCTGTGAGTGAGGGGGTCGGGGATTGTTACTGTTTCTGTTTCTGTCAGTGAGGGGGATCGGGGATTGTTACTGTGGCTGTTCCTGTGAGTGAGGGGGATCGGGGATTGTTACTCTGGCTGTTTCTGCGAGTGAGGGGGATCGGGGAATGTTAGTCTGGCTGTTTCTGTGAGTGAGGGGGGTCGGGGATTGTTACTGCGGCTGTTTCTGTGAGTGAGGGGTGTCGGGGATTGTTACTCTGGCTGTTTCTGTGAGTGAGGGGGATCGGGGATTGTTACTGTTTCTGTTTCTGTGAGTGAGGGGGATCGGGGATTGTTACTGTGGCTGTTTCTGTGAGTGAGGGGGGTCGGGGATTGTTACTGTGGCTGCTTCTGTGAGTGAGGGGGGTCGGGGATTGTTACTGTTGCTGTTCATTTCTGTGAGTGAGGGGGGTCGGGGATTGTTACTCTGGCTGTTTCTGTGAGTGAGGGGGATCGGGGATTGTTACTCTGGCTGTTTCTGTGAGTGAGGGTTGTTTGGGATTGTTACTGTTTCTGTTTCTGTGAGTGAGGGGGATCGGGGATTGTTACTGTTTCTGTTTCTGTGAGTGAGGGGGGTCGGGGATTGATACTGTGGCTTTTTCTGTGAGTGAGGGGGGTCGGGGATTGTTACTGTGGCTGTTTCTGTGAGTGAGGGGGGTCGGGGATTGTTACTGTGGCTGTTTCTGTGAGTGAGGGGGGTCGGGGATTGTTACTGTTGCTGCTGCTGTCAGTGAGGGGGGTCGGGGATTGTTACTGTTGCTGTTCGTTTCTGTGAGTGAGGGGGTCGGCGATTGTTACTGTTGCTGTTTCTGTGAGTGAGGGGGGTCGGGGATTGTTACACTGGCTGTTTCTGTGAGTGAGGGGGATCGGGAATTGTTACTGTTTCTGTTTCTGTGAGTGAGGGGGATCGGTGATTGTTACTGTTTCTGTTTCTGCGAGTGAGGGGGATTGGGGATTGTTACTCTGGCTGTTTCTGTGAGTGAGGGGTTCGGGAATTGTTACTGTTTCTGTTTCTGTGAGTGAGGGGGGTCGGGGATTGTTACTGTTTCTGTTTCTGTGAGTGAGGGGGGTCGGGGATTGTTACTGTTTCTGTTTCTGAGAGTGAGGGGGGTCGGGGATGGTTACTGTTTCTGTTTCTGCGAGTGAGGGGATCGGGGATTGTTACTGTTTCTGTTTCTGTGAGTGAGGGGGATCGGGGATTGTTACTGTTTCTGTTTCTGCGAGTGAGGGGGATCGGGGATTGTTACTGTTTCTGTTTCTGCGAGTGAGGGGGGTCGGGGATTGTTACTGTGGCTGTTCCTGTGAGTAAGGGGGATCGGGGATTGATACTTTGGCTGTTTCTGTGAGTGAGGGGGATCGGGGATTGTTACTGTTTCTGTTTCTGTGAGTGAGGGTGGTCGGGGATTGTTACTGTGGCTGTTCCTGTGAGTGAGGGGGATCGGGCATTGTTACTGTTTCTGTTTCTGTGAGTGAGAGTGGTCGGGGATTGTTACTGTGGCTGTTCCTGTGAGTGAGGGGGGTCGGGGATTGTTACTGTGGCTGTTTCTGTGAGTGAGGGGTTCGGGGATTGTTACTCTGGCTGTTACTGTGAGTGAGGGGGGTCGGGGATTGTTACTGTTGCTGTTCGTTTCTGTGAGTGAGGGGGGTCGGGGATTGTTACTCTGGCTGTTTCTGTGAGTGAGGGGGGTCGGGGATTGTTACTGTTGCTGTTTCTGAGAGTGAGTAGGGTCGGGGATTGTTACTGTGGCTGTTTCTGTGAGTGAGGGGGGTCGGGGATTGTTACTGTTGCTGTTTCTGCGAGAGAGGGGGGTCGGGGTTTGTTACTGTTGCTGTTCGTTTCTGTGAGTGAGGGGGTCGGGGATTGTTACTGTTGCTGTTTCTGTGAGTGAGGGGGGTCAGGGATTGTTACTGTGGCTGCTTCTGTGAGTGAGGGGGGTCGGGGATTGTTACTGTTGCTGTTTCTGCGAGTGAGGGGGGACGGGGATTGTTACTCTGGCTGTTTCTGTGAGTGAGGGGGATCGGGGATTGTTACTCTGGCTGTTTCTGTGAGTGAGGGGGGTCGGGGATTGTTACTGTTGCTGTTCGTTTCTGCTAGTGAGGGGGGTCGGGGATTGTTACTCTGGCTGTTTCTGTGAGTGAGGGGGGGTCGGGGATTGTTACTGTTGCTGTTCGTTTCTGTGAGTGAGGGGGTCGGGGATTGTTACTGTGGCTGTTTCTGTAAGTGAGGGGGGTCGGGGATTGATACTGTTGCTGTTCGTTTCTGTGAGTGAGGGGGTCGGGTATTGTTACTGTGGCTGTTTCTGTGAGTGAGGGTGGTCGGGGATTGTTCCTGTGGCTGTTTCTGTGAGTGAGGGGGGTCGGGGATTGATACTGTTGCTGTTCGTTTCTGTGAGTGAGGGGGTCGGGTATTGTTACGTTGGCTGTTTCTGTGTGTGACGGGGATCGGGGATTGTTACTGTTGCTGTTCGTTTCTGTGAGTAAGGGTGGTCGGGGATTGTTCCTGTGGCTGTTTCTGTGAGTGAGAGGGGTCGGGGATTGTTACTCTGGCTATTCCTGCGAGTGAAGGGGGGTCGGGGATTGTTACCTTGGCTGTTTCTGTGAGTGAGGGGGATCGGGGATTGTTACTCTGGCTGTTTCTGTGAGTGAGGGGGGTCGGGGATTGTTACTCTGGCTGTTTCTGTGAGTGAGGGGGTTCGGGGTTTGATACTGTTGCTGTTTCTGTGAGTGAGGGGGATCGGGGATTGTTACTCTGGCTGTTTCAGTGAGTGAGGGGGATCGGGGATTGTTACTCTGGCTGTTTCTGTGAGTGAGGGGGGTCGGGGATTGTTACTCTGGCTGTTTCTGTGAGTGAGGGGGATCGGGGATTGTTACTCTGGCTGTTTCTGTGAGTGAGGGGGGTCGGGGATTGTTACTGTGGCTGTTTCTGTGAGTGAGGGGGGTCGGGGATTGTTACTGTTGCTTTTCGTTTCTGTGAGTGAGGGGGTCGGTGATTGTTACTGTTGCTGTTTCTGCGAGTGAGGGTGGTCGGGGATTGTTACTGTGGCTGCTTCTGTGAGTGAGGGGGGTCGGGGATTGTTTCTGTTTCTGTTTCTGTGAGTGAGGGTGGTCGGGGATTGTTACTGTGGCTGCTTCTGTGAGTGAGGGGGGTCGGGGATTGTTACTGTTGCTGTTTCTGCGAGTGAGGGGGGTCGGGGTTTGTTACTGTTGCTATTCGTTTCTGTGAGTGAGGGGGTCGGGGATTGTTACTGTTGCTGTTTCTGCGAGTGAGGGTGGTCAGGGATTGTTACTGTGGCTGCTTCTTTGAGTGAGGGGGGTCGGGGATTGTTACTGTGGCTGCTTCTGTGAGTGAGGGGGGTCGGGGATTGTTACTGTTGCTGTTTCTGTGAGTGAAGGGGATCGGGGATTGTTACTGTGGCTACTTCTGTGAGTGAGGGGGGTCGGGGATTGTTACTGTTGCTGTTTCTGCGAGTGAGGGGGGACGGGGATTGTTACTCTAGCTGTTTCTGTGAGTAAGGGGGGTCGGGGATTGTTACTGTTGCTGTTCGTTTCTGCGAGTGAGGGGGGTCGGGGATTGTTACTCTGGCTGTTTCTGTGCGTGAGGGGGGGTCGGGGATTGTTACTGTTGCTGTTCGTTTCTGTGAGTGAGTGGGTCGGGGATTGTTACTGTGGCTGTTTCTGTGAGTGAGGGGATCGGGGATTGATACTGTTGCTGTTCGTTTATGTGAGTGAGGGGGTCGGGTATTGTTACTGTCGCTGTTTCTGTGAGTGAGGGGGATCGGGGATTGTTACTGTTGCTGTTCGTTTCTGTGAGTGAGGGTGGTCGCGGATTGTTCCTGTGGCTGTTTCAGAGAGTGAGGGGGGTCGGGGATTGATTCTGTTGCTGTTCGTTTCAGTGAGTGAGGGGGTCGGGTATTGTTACTGTGGCTGTTTCTGTGAGTGAGGGGGATCGGGGATTGTTACTGTTGCTGTTCGTTTCTGTGAGTGAGGGTGGTCGGGGATTGTTCCTGTGGCTGTTTCTGTGAGTGAGGGGGGTCGGGGATTGTTACTCTGGCTATTCCTGCGAGTGAAGGGGGGTAGGGGATTGTTACCTTGGCTGTTTCTGTGAGTGAGGGGGATCGGGGATTGTTACTCTGGCTGTTTCTGTGAGTGAGGGGGGTCGGGGTTTGATACTGTTGCTGTTTCTTTGAGTGAGGGGGATCGGGGATTGTTACTCTGGCTGTTCCTGTGAATGAGGGGGATCGGGGATTGTTACTCTGGCTGTTTCTGTGAGTGAGGGGTGTCGGGGATTGTTACTCTGGCTGTTTCTGTGAGTGAGGGGAGTCGGTGATTGTTACTCTGGCTGTTTCTGTGAGTCAGGGGGTCGGGTATTGTTACTGTGGCTGTTTCTGTGAGTGAGGGGGATCGGGGATTGTTACTGTTGCTGTTCGTTCCTGTGAGTGAGGGGGGTCGGGGATTCTTACTCTGGCTATTCCTGCGAGTGAGGGGGGTCGGGGATAGTTACTCTGGCTGTTCCTATGAGTGAGGGGGGTCGGGGATTGTTACTCTGGCTGTTCCTGTGACTGAGGGGTGTTCGGGGATTGTTACTCTGGCTATTCCTGCGAGTGAGGGGGATCGGGGATTGTTACTCTGGCTGTTTCTGTGAGTGAGGGAGGTCGGGGATTGTTACTCTGGCTGTTCCTGTGAGTGAGGGGGATCGGGGATTGTTACTGTGGCTGTTTCTGTGAGTGAGGGGGGTCGGGGATTGTTACTGTGGCTATTCCTGCGAGTGAGGGGGGTCGGGGATAGTTACTCTGGCTGT